>NC_133651.1:268052063-268329001 GCF_009905375.1 Apium graveolens
AATTAAAAATAAGTCTTTAAAAACTTTCTGGTGGATTTGAATGATTCCACCAGAGATATATAATATATATCGAGAGAACTCTGTGTGCAAAAAGCTCACAGCTGCTTACAAAATGATAACAACTAGAATAAGAGAAATGCTAAGATGCGGCTTACAAATGTTTCTCTCTTGGTTGCTTAGTTCCTTAGTTACTATTCTATTTGCTGCTTCTTGGTTTATATATCACCAAGATCACAAAGCAATAAGTCAAGATAATAAAATAAAAACTATCAAGTCTAATACAATGCTACTTCATTACTCTTTTCCAGCATCTTTGAATATCTTCATAAGCATGAAAATGGAAATGCTTCTTTGTTCTCGAAAACCCAGTTGAATAGGCTACCACATTCCATTTGCATACACTCGACGCATGTGACTGTGTTGTCACTATCAACAGATATTTGAATTCTTTATCCGTCGGATTTATGATCATCTGTCAGGACTAAAATGACTTATTGTTATATAAGCTACTCACTCGATGGATAATAAGTCATCATCTGTCAGGACTAAAATGAGTTATCCGTCGGACTATACCTTATCCGTTGAGTGCTACAATTTCACTAAGTAAATCTACCTAGGTATTTTGTTCATGAAATCATCAAGTACACAACATATACACAACAGAAGCTACTACAAATATAGATGCTGATGTTGCTGGTCCTTCAGGACATGCACCTCAACAAACAGTTAACAAAGCTGATTTGATTAAGAAGTTTGTTAGAGAGGATGCACCAGTACCTTGGAGTGAAACTCCTAGAGGAAAGGAGTGGACTAAGGAATAAAACACAGTTAGTTTTGTTCCTACTGAAAAAATACTTGCTGAGCACCTTGCCAAAGCTGATGAAATGCTAATAATGATGATTTCAAGGCACAACTGAGAGTGACTGCAATGAGTACTAGGCACCTTCAAGGTCAACACTCAATAACTCATGACAAGGTGAATAAATTCAAAATCTCTGATCCAGCAAGATATAATATAAAATTGGAAAATAAAAGATTTTTCAACTAGTCTTTGACCGAATTGGGTATATTGAAAAGACTCAGGAGAAGCAACAGATCAAATTTCTGAAATTTTAAAGAATCAAGCTTCTCAGCAAACTCAACTCAATGAGATCCAATCCTCAATGGAATTTCTTGTCTCTCTTCTTTTACCTCTGATGCCAAAAAGGGGGATAAAGTGATTAAGTCCAAATGCAAATCTACTCAACCACTGAAGGGTAAGGATGATGGAAATGATGATCAGGGAAACTCTGATAAGGGTAGAGGTCATGGTCAAGGTAAAGGTTCTTCATCAAGGACAACTGAAATTTCTACACAAAAAACAAGTTCTGATGCTGGGAGAAGAATAAGTTCTGATACTGGTAAAAGGATAAGTTCTACTGGACATCTGGATCTTGATGAGAAATTTTAAAGAGATTATTTCTCAAAGAAATCCAGGAATGGACTTTGAAAGTATAAAGGAAGAAGAAGCTAGACTTAAAGCAGAAAATGTCAACTCCAAGTCTAAAGCTTCTGTTGTTGAAAAGAAACTTCCAAAACCTAAAGGTATTGTGATTAAGGAGAACAAATTCTGAGGCAACCAAAGCCAAATCACAAGTGGAGGTAGATCCTAGATCCAAGGGCAAAGAAAAATTGATGAACCTGTGAAGGTATATGTGCCAATCATGGATGAAGAAATAATTGATGAAGAAGATGCTAGTCTTACTCTGATGAAAAAGAAGATTTCTCAACCAACCTCTAACATGGCTCAAGTTGTTCAGAGTCAAGATATAGTAAGTTCTGATATGACAGTGAAGCAAGCAACCTCTGACATATCTCAAGTTGGCTTGATATCAGAAGATAAGGGAAAGGAAACCTCTGACATTGCTCATGTTAAACCTTCAAATATTCTACTACCAGGATTCACCAAAGCTCAACAGACTCAACCTTTGAAGACTACATCAAATGGTTTTGAAGCAAGAGTTATTACAGGAAAGGAAGCAAGACAAATCAGGATTGGGTAGTTCTAAAGAGAAGAGAATACAAAACACTACTAATGATCCAACTTCCTTAAGTGAACCAGGTGTAGGAGCAACTCCTGAAAGATTGAATCAACTAGAATCTGTACAAATGGTTTACCACTCTGTTTTGAAAGAAGATATCATGTTATACTTTATGATAAATGGGAGGGTATTCCAGATCAGGGAGAATGATATTTCATTGAAGTATTTTGAAGAACTGGAACATGTTCTATTTCTACTTCAAGTGAAAAATAGATCAACAGATGGTGCTGCAGGTTGTTTAAAATCAAATATTCAAAGGCAGAATAAACTTTATTCTGTAAAGTCTGACAGGCCATACTGTCATAAGTACAGATCTCACAGTGGAGAAATTGTTGAAATGAAGCCTAATACTGCTAAATCATCACTACATTTTTTTGGTATTAAGGGACTTGAATTCAATCTAGAGTCTGATAAAGCCTATATCATCAGACTATATCAGGATATAAGGAAAGCTAAAATAAATGGTCTTAGGGTTGCTATATTTCAAACTGGTGAAAGTACAGTTGAATTGAAAATGCTAAAAGGAGGATGGTCAATGAACTTGAATATGCTGAGAGATGTCTGTTGAAGAATTATCTCAAAACAACTCCTGATATCAAGAGATAAGAAATTGAAGCCAAGTCAAAGATCTACAACTGTTTAAATTCTGAAGTGTATACAGACTAAAGTTGATAATCAAACTTTAAGGATGGTAAAGCTATAAGGACAGTAAGTTGTAGTTATCTAGTCAAATTCTCATGCATTTATACTTAATGTTTTTAACATCATCAGATATCTATTAACTTGTATATTATGCTAATTTATAAGTTGGGGGAGATTGTTAGATATATTTGTGATGTCATGTCTAATATGATTTGTGTTTAGTTTTCAGATCTTACTTAACATTACAAATCAGGAATAAACTGGAAATCAGTACTTATACTGAAGTCAGGACTTAAGATATCAGAACTTAAGTTGTCAGAACTTAAGTTATCAGGAGATATTATCAGGAGATAATATCAGGACTTAAGGAGGCGTTCAGATAAGGAAGGCGGCTGATTGAAAGGAAAAAGATCAAGACAAACATAAGAAGAGATATGCATGAAGAAGAATTCTATAAGGAATAGAATACTTGGAAGAAAAGATAACTAGTTGATATATTAGGAAGCAGAATTATATTCGATATCAATTAGAAGATTATCTTATACTGTGTAGTATATAAATACAGACATAGGGTTTACACTATATGTGTTATGTTAATCAAGATTATTATTCATTATAACCCTAGCAGCTCTTGTGATAATTTGTTCATCACTGAGAGAGACAGTTCTTTGTAACAGAGTTTTTATGTTGAATAAAATCCGTGTTCTGTTACTTGAGTTCTTCAATTCGATTTGATTGAAGTAAATACTGTATTCAACCCCCTTCTACAGTGTGTGTGACCTAACAGGGTCCTAACTTGTTCGGGTGTTTCCTAAAGAGGCACATTCAAAACTCCATTAACTCCCAGTGACACTGAGGTCCGCATCAGTCAATATTTGTGGGAGTCTATAAGGGAATGGATGTCCTGTTATTGACTTTGGACAAGAGAGGTAAGTTGTGAGACTTGATTTGACAGAGATGTGTTGGAGGCTTGGAGATCTGTCACTTGTTGTTGAAGAGATTGGATTTGAAGATTTGTTGAAGTGGAAGGCATAAATTGTGAGCTAGATGCAAAAGAAGTACCAAGTGAACTCTACACTGCATTCCTAATCTCCTCCATAACCAAAGTAGAAGGTTCATATCTAGAAGAGTATAATTGATCCAATTTAACCCTTGTGTTATTGTTGTTGGTGATTTATTATTGGATCACATCATGCGAAGCTATAAATGATTCCCTTAGTTTCTTGATGCTTTCTTCAACTGGTGTAAGAGAGAGATATTGGAGCTTGTCTGGGAACCTTATGTACTTGGTCTTCATATCATTTAGAGTTGGCATCATTTCAGCTATTCTGTTGTTCACTATCTCCTTGAATTTACCTTGATGTCCATCAAGAGTCTTCTCAATGGCCTTTTCAATGAAGTTGAAAGCCTTGAGTTGAGCCTTGTAGATCTATGTGATGGCATCATACACCTCTTGGGGAGTGAGTACCTTGGCATTACTTCCAAGAATAGTTAGGCACTCATCCCTGAATTTTTTCAATGCTTCCTCCATATTTATTGAATATGACTTGGAGAGCCAATCATCTATATTTCCATCCGTTTCAGCCTCATCCACAATCTTCTCATGCTGTTTCTCCACTTATTCCCTATAAGTAAGAAGTATTTCTTGGTAATTTTGATTTGACATGTTAGAGGTGAGCAATTGTTGAGCAATATTTGCAAAACCTTCAATCTGATCTACCAACATTTTATCCACTGTTTGGTTTAGTGTTTGAGGATCTTGTAGCCATTGGGATAAGATGTGTGGTGAGTGTATAGAGGTTGAAGGTTGGTTAGGAGTGTTTGAGGTTGATGGGATTGAGGTCGGAACTGTACCTGTGACAGGTGTCATAGTTGAACTCACAATTGGATTGTGATTTTGACAATATGTTGTTCACTGGTAGAGTGAACCTCCATTGGAATTGGAGGGAATTTGACCAGGTTACTGTCATGTACCATGACCTTAAACCCTTGTTCCTCTTACAAGAAACTGGCACTTGAATGTGCTTGAAAACTTGCCTCCCCAATAGCTGGATCATTAGCAATTGAGCTCCTAGCTTCAATTGACAAATCAGTTTCAGCTAGTGTTGTGAGGGGAGTTGTTTCTGCATGAGAAACCTCCAATTAAATTGGAGAGGATTTGAGTAGCCCCCCCTCAAGAGTACTACCCTCAAATCTTTCAGTTTGTGAAGACTATTATGCACATGAAGGTGCATTTGTAACCTGCACAGGGTCTTCAGTAAAAACTAATGAAACCCCTGTATTTGTGATGGTGTCATCAAGGTTACCTCATCATGTAGCCTATCACCATCTAAATTTTATGCCTAAATGTTGAGCACAGTTTCATGAACTGTGTCACTTGATTTGGGTAAGGCTTGAGATGAAGATTCAAGCCCCTCATTAAAAGATAAAGAAATTTGAGAAATTAGGTAGTGGGCTCAGGCATGAGTGTTGGCAACTCTCCCTGAATGGATGAGGGAGTTTTAATTGATGTGCTCTCAGTGTGTGGTGTGCCAATCATATGACTTCTTTCACCCTCTTGAGAGTGCCCAAGGGGGTGCAGACTCTTTACAAAGTGTATTGGGGAGAATTCTTGGTTCAATAGTGACACCTTGTTGAGAAAGTGCCACTATAGTCTGTTTTTCCCCCTGTATTACAACTGCATCTTTTTGAGAAGATGTAGATGTGGTCATTTTAGTGCTCAACTCAACCTTCCTTTGCTTCTTTGATTTTTTGACCAAAGGAGACTCAGTTTGTGTTTATTCCTCACCACTCTTAGTAACAACTACTAAAGATGTTTGCTTTCTCTTCTTTTTACTAACTCCATTCTTTTGAGAGGATGAAACAGTTGATTTCCTAGCAGCTAATGGTTTGAATAAAAGGTCTCAGTTGTGGAAGGCCTCCGTGTACTATCCTGTTTGGGTTCTTCTACAGGTGCAGAGGCCATAGATGTACTAGATATTGCACTTGATCTCATATCATGCATAAGGTAAGGGTAAGTTCTAAATTTTTCTAACATGAAGTCAGTGACATTTAGAGCTATCTTTACCTGATTCTTTGTAGTTAGTGAACCAAATAGAATCTTGGACACTTGTTTACAAATGCCTATCTGATTTCTATCTGTTAGCTATTGAGTACAACACAGGGCGGTGAATGTGTTTTCTTGATTTTTAGTCTTTTTGATGTTTGATTATTGGTGTGTGAACAAAGCAGTTTAATTTATAGAGATATAGCAGAATTCAAACAACAAGCACAACAATACAATATTTCAAAATTCACTTAATTTATATTAATTAAGTTTGTCTTGCTACAAATTTTGTGTTCTTAAAAATATAAGAACTCAGCTTCTTCCTTGAGAGAATACAAGAAAATCTAAAACTGTTTGATACTTCTAAACTAAGGACCAGTGCATGCTTTATACACTAGCAACACGGGTTTACAAAACTTGCACTAAAATGTACTAAACCCTTTTCTAAAGCAACCTATTTCTATTTCCAATCCTGTCTTAGAAAATCTGTGCAGAATCTTGTAGGTTCGTGACCATCCTTTGTCTAGTTAATCTTGGCCCTTGATCTTTTATTCTCCCTAGCTACTTTGTAGACTTTTCAATCTAGTTGATAGATCATTTGTTGACTGATAATCTTGAATCTTCATTTGTTTGCATTCTGTATTTGAGAGGCATGTCGAGATCTCCAGTTTTTTATATAGAGAAGTGACATCTCAATAAGTATAATGACTTATCGAGAACTCTGAGTTCTCTATAGATATTTTTGACTTGTCGAGGTCTCTTGATATTTGCATGCTAAATGACTTGCCGATATGTCTGAGATCTCTACATGTAGAATTGACTTGTCAATATCTCAGAGATCTCTATATATATTTTGACTTGTCGATATCTCTGAGATCTCTAATGATAATTTGACTTGTCAATATCTCCAATCTTCACATCTTCATTTTGACTTGTCGATATCTCTGAGTTCTCTACATGTAGAAATGATTTGTCGATATCTCCAATCTTCATATCTTCATTTGACTTGTTGATATCTCTGAGACTTCTCTATAAGTCATTTTGGACTTCTCGATAAGTCATTCTGGAGTTCTCGAATGGCTTCTTAATATTTCTTGATCCGTGACTTGTCGATATCTTGACTTAGAACATTTTTCATAAAATAGATTTATTCAACTCCAAGCTTCTGTATCATTTCTCCGAGGCATCTAACTTGATCTTCTTCCAGAGTTTATTCCTTAGGCTTGAACTGTTTACAGAATAATATTCCAGTCTAATCTTCTAACCGTTTTACAGACTCAAGTAACACAATACAAAATACAAAGTTGATTATCAGAAAGCTAAATCTTCGGGTTGTCATCTGACTTAATCTTATTGTTGTATAGGCATGTCTTGCACAACAATCTCCCGCAATTTGTGAGAAGATTTCTTATCATAAATTCATGCCTGATAACAAGACTAACCCCAAGCTAAATTAAAAAAATTGACAAATTGAGAAGTACAAACATTTATACATTGAGTAATTATATTTACTAAAGAGTACACAAAATTAGGTGAAATTTTCATAGCCCGGTTCTTTCCTAATGAGATCCTTGAGATTTATAAGCATATTAAGTTCTTTAATAATTTGAGTCCCTCTCAAGGCTTCTACCAGTCTGAGCCAGTCATCCAGTTTGTAACCATTGAGGTAATTAACCCTGAATCTTGAGTAGCTGCCAAATTTTATGTTCAAAAAATGTCCATCTTTTAATATTCTACTCATCCCCTTTGCCTTGAGCTCATTTGATCTTTGTTCAAACATAGAAATTTCTTTTACATACTTACTATCCGTTTCTTCCTTTTCAGCCCTTGCTTTTACAATTCTTTCATCCCTTTCTCTCAGCCATACACACATCATATCCTTCTATGCCCTTGTACTTGTGTCCTTGTCCTTCATTAAGCTAATCATCCTCTTAAATTCTGTGGTTGAAAGTGTATCCATTAATTCCCCGCTAAGTAGAGTGAAGGAGCCATCTAGATAATAGATTATGACTTCTCTCAATGATACAACCCAAACTTTGACCATTTCTTCAGATAATTATTGAAAGTAATCATCATCTGTGATGCACCAGTTTAAAGGTAGAAAATCAGTCTGAATAAAGCAAATTCAGATAGCCCCTTACCAATTTGCAGCTTCTTTGGTTTTCTCCCAACAGTCTTGAAATGAGTCTTGATTGGTGGCTTAAACGAAGGTAGGTTTAAGATTTTCTTTAAGGTGGTTTGGCTAGAAGTGATTGGTATTTTGAGTAAGGTGTTTGCAGTTTCTTTGTACAAAAGTTTAGGCTTAGAGGTTAAAGGTGGTTGAATGTTTGAGCTTGCAGGCTTAAAGGTTTGAGTAGGTTGAATCTTGACTTGTAGTTCTTGGACATTTCTCTTGGTTCCTTCTTCTCCACCCTTCTTCCTCTTTTGACTTTCATCTCCCCTCTTCCTATCATCCCCCTTCTTGTCATCCTTCTTCTTCTCTTCTACTTTGCTTCCGGTTGCTTTAGAAGATTGACTTGGATTGATACAGAAGGTTTTTGATCATCATTTTTTGCTCATCATCATCCTTGTCATCTTTTGTGTTGAATTGAGTGCTTGGCAACCTGGTTTCAGCATTTTGAAGATATCTTTCCAGCATCCTGATCATCTCCTCATCTTTAGATGTTTTGTTCTTCTTGGTTTTGAGGTCAGTCTCCAATGTCATAATCAATCTTGTATTTCTCTGTTAGATATATTTGTGATGTCATGTTTAATATGATTTGTGTTTATTTTTCAGATCTTACTTAAACAGGACAAATCAGTACTTAACTGGAAATCAGTACTTATACTGAAGTCAGAACTTAAGATATCAGAACTTAAGTTGTCAGAACTTAAGTTATCAGGAGATATTTATCGGGAGATAATATCAGGACTTAAGGAGACTTTCAGATAAGGAAGGCGACTGATTGAAAGGATCAAGACAAATATAAGAAGATATGCATGAAGAAGGAATTATATGAAGAATAGAATACTTGGAAGAAAAGATAACTGATTGATATATATTAGGAAGCAGAATTGTATTCGATATCAGTTAGAAGTTTATCTTGTAACTGTGTAGTACATAAACACAGACATAGGGTTTACACTATATGTGTTATCATTATCGAAAATATTATTCATTGTAACCCTAGCAGCTCTCATGATAATTTGTTCATCACTGAGAGAGGACAGTTCCATATTGTAACAGAGTTTATTGTGTTGAATAAAATCTATTTTCTGTTACTTGAGTTCTTATATTCGATTTGATTGTAGTAAAAACTGTATTCAACCCCCTTCTACAGTGTGTGTGACCTAACAAGTGGTATCAGAGCAATCTGTTACACACAAACAAAAAAGATCCAAAAACAATCATGTCTGAAGAAACACAAACTCCAACCAAGCCCACCAAAACTGAAGAACCTCCAAAGACTCAAATCCATAATCGATATGAGATTATTAGAGTTCCCATACTGAAACCATCTGAATATCCCATATGGAAGGTGAGGATGTCTATGTTTCTGGAAGATACAGATCCAGAATACCTTGACAGAATCAATGAAGGACCACATAAGCCAACCAAGCTCTCTGTTGTAGTTGCAGATCAGACAGCACTGACAGTACCAAAGGAGAAAAGTGAATATACAGCTGAAGATATCTCATCTATTGCTAAGGATGCAAAGGTACGACATTTGCTGCATAGTGCCATTTATAATGTCATGTCTAACAGGGTAATCAACTGCAAGACTGCAAAGGAGATATGGGATGCATTGGAAACAAGATGTCAGGGAACTAATTCAATTAAGAAGAACAGGAGGACTATACTCACTCAAGAGTATGAGCACTTTGACTCAAAACCTGATGAGTCATTAACTGCATTATATGACAGATTTGTCAAACTCTTGAATGATCTGTCACTAGTGGACAAGGAATATGAACTTGAAGATTCAAATCTTAAATTCCTGTTAGCTCTTCTTAAAAGTTGGGATTTGAAGGCCACCACTATAAGAGACAACTATGTTCTTGATGAAACAACTTTTGATGAAATTTATGGGATGCTCAAGACTCATGAACTTGATATGGAATAAAGAAGCAAGAGGAATGGAAGGAAGTCAAGGACAGTTGCTCTTAAGGCTGGGGAGGATGTCCCCAAAGTAGCTGCCTCAAGAAAAGGCAAGGGAAAAGCTCTCATCACAAAGTTTGATACTGAGTCATCAAGTTCTGATAGTGATAATGACTCAGAAACTGAAAGCTTACCTGAGATGGATCCTGATGAAGAGATGATAAAGCTGTGTGCTCTTATGGTGAAAGGAATCACAAGGATTGCATACAGGAAATTCAGAAAGGGAAAGAAGTTTTCCAGGAAAGGTGCAAGTTCTGATAAGAGAGGTTTCAGAAAATCTGAAGGCAAAGGAGGAAAGTCTGACAGAGGAGATTACTCAAATGTCAAATACTACAACTGTGGTGAGAAAGGCCACATATCTCCTGATTACAAGAAAGTGAAGAGTGACAAAGGCAAAGCACTTGTCATAAAGAAGAAAAGCTGGACAGACACTTCAGATTCTGAAAGTGAGGTGAACTATGCCTTAATGCAAACGCTGATAGCAGTTCTGATGCTGCTGAGTTAAAGGTACCTCAAACTACGTATGCCTTTCACACTGATGATATTACTGAGTTATAGAGATCAAACTTTAACATGTGAAAGATTAACTTCTGAAAATATTGCTTATAAAAAGGAATAATTATTTAGAAAAGAGTTAGTCATGTTCCATCAAACTCAGAAAGATAGAGATGATGCCTTTTATGTTAGGGATGAAGTACTTAAAATGAATGAATCTCTAAAAACTGAGTTAGAAAATGAAAGAGAGATTATCAGGACTTGGATATAACTCTGGAAGAACAACTCAGAATTTGTTAAGTAGTGGAAACTGGAAAGAGGGCTTAGGTTATGGAGATGATAAGAATGATAAGGGAACTGTAGAAATTGAGCCTATAGTTGTTAAACAAAAGCCAAAGGTAAATCCTGTTAAGTTTGTAGCTGTAAAGTCTGATATTGATAAATCAGAAGTTAAGAGAAATTAACTTCTGACAAACCAAAATAGGATAAGCCAACTGAAGTTAACATAGGCTTAATGACTAAGAAGGTAGCTTAAGCATAAGCTGAAGATGTTAAGAATGTAAACAAGGTAAAGCCACCTAGGAAAAATAGGAATGGAAATGAAGGTGTGAATAAAGTAATGATTATAAGCCTGTTCCTAATGCTCCTAGAAAGAAATGTTATAACTGTGGAAACTCTAACCATCTGGCTACTTTTTACAGGAAGAATAAGAACATAAACTCCTTACCTTCAAAATCAGGAGTTAAGAGTCAGTCTGTTAGATATAGGCCACAAAATCCTTATTTTCATTGTGGTAGTTTGTGGCATTCCATTTATACTTGTAAGGAATATCATAGTTTATACTTGTAAGGAATATCATACTGTAAATGCTGATAAGAAGAATGTTAACATAAACTCTGATGCTAAATCCGCTGCAACTGTTAACAAACTTAATAAGGCCAAAGGATCCAAGCAAGTCTGGATCCTTAAAACTAATCATTAGTGGTCTTTGTGATTGCAGGGCAACATGAAAAAACATCCTAGTTCTGGAAAGTGGATGTTCAGGATATATGACTGGAAATAAAGCCTTGCTATCAGACTTTGCGGAGAAAGCTGGCCCAGGTATTTCTTATGGAGATGGCAACATGGGAAAAACTCTGGGATATGGCAATATCAATCTTGGGAATGTCATCATTGAAAAAGTAGCTCTAGTCTCAGGACTGAAACATAATTTGCTGAGTGTTAGTCAATCTGTGACAAAGGTTATCATGTGGATTTCTTTGAAGAACACTGTGAAGTTGTAAGCAAATTTATAGGTAAAGTTGTTCTGAAAGGATACAGACATGGTAAACATTTATGAAGCCATTTATGAAGCCAAGCTTTCAAAACGTTCTGATGGTTCTGCAAGCTCTCTATTAAGTAGAGCATCAATTGAAGAAAGCTGGAATTGGCACAAGAAACTCTCTCATTTAAATTTCAACAATATAAATGAACTAGTCAAGAAAGATCTTGTGAGAGGACTACCAAAAATCAGTATTTGCTCCTGATGGCCTTTGTGATTCATATCAGAAGGCAAAAACAAAGAAAATCTTCATTCAAGAGCAAGACTGAATCATCAATTCTTGAGCCTTATCACCTACTACATGTTGATCTATTTGGTCCAGTGAATGTCATGTCTATTACAAAGAAGAAATATGCTATGGTCATAGTAGATGAGTTTACCAGATACACATGGGTGTATTTCTTGCACACAAAAAGTGAAACTGAATCTATTTTGATTGATCATGTCAAATAACTGGATAAATTGGTCAAAGACTCTGTGAAAATCATTAGAAGTGATAATGACACTGAGTTCAAGAATTTAATTATGGAAGAGTTCTGCAAAGACATGGAATAAAGCAGGAATTCTCTGCTCCTGGAACTCCACAGCTAAATGGAGTTGTTGAAAGAAAGAATAGAACTCTTATTGAAGCTACACGAACTATGCTTGATTAAGCAAAGTTACCAACCTATTTTTGGGCTGAAGCTGTGCAGACTGCTTGTTTTACTCAGAATGCAACTAGGGATGGCAATTTGTACCGAACCGATGGATACTCGATAAGTACCGATCCGATCGGGTTTTACCGAACCCGAATATTTTATTCGGGTTCGGATTCGGGTTCAGGTTTGATTTTTAAACCCGAACCATTTTCGGGTCGGGTTTGGGTTTGATTTTTAAACTCGAACCATTTTCGGGTCGGGTTTGGGTTTGATTTTTAAACCCGAGCCATTTTTGGGTCGGGTTTGGGTTTAAGGCATACCGTTCCGAACCCGACCCGAAAACCCGAAACCGGTTCTGTTCCAATCCGAACCCGATCTGAAACCCGTGTTAATATATAAATAAAATTTATATTTTATAAGTAGTAATATAATATACAATATAATATATTACTAATATTAGTGATAATTGATTATACTTCTTACAAACTATTGCATTAAAGTCGTCTAAATATGTTTTAGCAAGCATGTTTAATACAAGTATACTGAAGGTCAATGATTTCACTAACAATTTTATTCATAGAGGTATAATCCACTATGCTCAAATAAGATCCTAGTAATTTTTCACTAGAGTTTGTGCAAATTAAGGTGTAATTTGATAGAGGTGTACAAACCCGAATGTTACGACCGGTATTTTCGTGTAATATTATTTGTAGTTTTGGTATAATATTAATGTCGAAAGTAAATATGTTCAATGATTGCGCGTTTGTGTTAGTGAGAATTTCTGCATTATAAAATTTTTAAGTGTAGTACATGATTTTTTTTCAAAGTAAAAGTTTAATTATTTCCTTTATTTTTGATTTATAAGGAATATACTAAGCCTTGGAGAAATTTTCTTTTAAAAGATATTTTGTTCACAAATTTTGTAAGTGGTTTTATAAAATTTCTAAAAATCCAAATTATTTTATGGTATAAATTTTATAATTTTCGAACTTTTATTTTATTATATAAAAAAATAAATCTTTGAAATTTGTTGCTTGATGATTATCAAATTACATGTATATCCTTGCATGCAAACTCTCTTCTATTCAACTAAAGGGCTAAAAAGGACAATTACAACCCCACTAACTCTCATCTTGCTAACCAAATTACTCATTTGTCCTTGCATGCAAAATGGTCTTAGTATGTTGGAAGGTTAATCTTGTCAATTCTCATTTCCACTCACTTATTTCAATCAATCAAAATCATAAAAACCCAAAAAGCAAAGTATTGTGATCATTCACCCCACTCCACACTCCACCCTCACTCTCTCCTCCCTCACCTCTCGGCTTCTTCTCCCTCTCGGCAATCACCATAGCCGAAGCCCCCATCCCCTTTCTTTTCTTCATTCTTTCACTCAAACATCCATCTTATATTCAAGTAATCTTACTCCCTACATGTTGTCCATATATATTTCAAAGAGTTTTGAGTAAAAAGTTTAAGTTTTAAGGTTGCATGTCAAGGTTTTAGTTGGAACTCAAAGTACAACCTTGATTCTTATGGATTTAAGGTTATTTTTTTGAGAGGACTACAAGGAATGGTGAAGTGTCAAGTCTTGAGAAGGAAACTCTTGATGTTGAATGACCATTTCCCTTCCATTTCTTTCGGCCATGACCTTAAGGGAGCCGAATGAATGGTCCTTGAGATCATTCTTGTTGTTGTGTTTAATTCTTGTATGATTATGTGGTAATGGCATGAATTTTATAGTGAAAACTTGATGAAACTCTTTGCATGCTAAGTGATCATCTAGATATAGCTTATGCTAGGCTTGCATGTCAATGTCATGATAGAATATATTTAGAAAATATGTTGTTTTGGTTTGTAAAACTCGAAGTTATGCATGCATGTGGATTTCTCTTAGAATGTTGGAAGATTTGGATCATTTGGAAAGATTTTGTTAGTAAGCTTTAATTTCAGTAGGGATAAGGTGTTAATATTGATTAGTGCTCCTTAATGTATGGTAATAATTCGTGTATATATTTTATAAAAATATACAACTTGTTATTTTCAAAAACTTGATGATTTGTGAGTTGTGAAATGTGATTTCCTTTATTTTGCCATGATGTACCTTAGGTAAGGATGATCTCCACCAAGATTATTTTGAGTATAAGGGAGTTAGTTCAGTAGATCACCATGTTTAAGTCTTGGTTTGGGTATTGGGTTGTTGGTGGTTGAGTTTGTCAAGTAAAAACCTTGGAGAAAGGAGAGTCATAGTTTCTTCAGAAAATCAGTTTAGTGCCCTGAGGTTTAGAGTGAGTTTTGACCATGTCATTGATGTGCACTTTGAGGCCCAAGCCACCAGAAGTTAGTATTAGGAGTATATAATGGTTTTAGGAGGTGTTTGGAGGTTTGCATGTCATTTGGTTAGGTGCACAAGTGGAATAACAAAATCTGTCCAGCACGGGACAGTTTTGTTGCAACTTAGAAATAGGAAGTTTTGACCATGTCATGGGTAGGCCCTCATTAGGCCCAGTTGGGCCTTAGTTAGAGGGAGTGTCAGAGAAGTTTTCCCAATCATAGTTCATAGGATATGAGTTAGAACCATGTGTCACAAGTTAATTCAAGTCAGGGTGTTTTCTGCCCAGAAAAATAGGGGAACCATGGACCTTAAGCTTAGGCCCAAGGAGGCCCAAGCCAGGCCCTTGAGCCACATCAAGTTTTGGAGATGCCCTAAGGTCAGGAGAGTCTTGTGTAAGAGTTTTGGAGGAAAAATTGTAGTTTAAGGGTGTCTAATGCACTCAAGAAACCATAGATATCATTCTGAAATTTACACCAGTGAGCACTTTCACTTATCACATAGTTTTAGAATACTTAGGAGTGAGATTTAGGTTGACCACCATGGTTTTAAGATAGTATAAAGTCAGTAGAGAAAAAGGCCCAAGTGAGGGTCAGTAGGTATTGAATAGTTTAGTAAAGGCACATCGAGTTAGAAAGCCAAAATTTAGAGACTTTGTCTAGTATAGTGACTAAGTGACTTAAGTTGTGAGTCGAGATCATCCAAGCCTAGTGTTGAATTATGGTGTATATGGTGTTATTTGGTATTAAAATATGATATGTGAGCATATGTGGCTATGTACGCAATTATATTTTAAAGGTGAATATAAATTAAGTGCATATAGGCCTAAGTGCCATTCGTGTTTAAATTCGGCTTGTAAATAGGTTAAGTTGGTGAGAATATATTATAATAGGGATTATTATTATTATTTATGTAGGATCTCGAGACGAGGGTAAACTTGCCATGAAGGTCGAGTGAAGCTTCCAGTTGCTCCTACCAGTCAGACCAGCCTTTCTCAAGGTAAGTGATTCAACTTGTCTTTTGTACTCACTACAAATAGTTCATATATATTGATGCAACTATCCTGAGTCATTTTGATATATTTGAATCAAGCGTATCTTATGTTTATCTTTGAATCATATAGAAATGCCATGAACCCTCAAGTACGTATTGCAAGTAGATTAAAGGTCTTATCACGTAGTATATTAAAGTAATTGGAATGCCATGATAAAATAAAGAGTTGTTATAATACTTGATTGATCCTCTTGATTAACATGCAAATGATTCCTAAAGTATTGATATCTCACCCTGATGCTTGAACCCCTATAGAAACTTTACCTTGATACCTAAAAGCCAATCATTTCTTAAAGTCATTCTTGATTGTTTGATAACCATATCCATACCCTAAATCTTGATACCCCTCTTTCTTACCCTAAAGTTTGACAATCCTGATGTACCTTGAGCTAAAGATCATTTCTTCATACCCTAACACCCTTAGTATTCATGAAACTTGTCTTCTTGATGTTCTAGCACTTGTACCTTGTCGAAAACCATTGCTTTAAGCCTAGTTTGGTATTACTCTTTCATAATATCCAAAATCCTTGCTAAATTTCCTTGTCCAAGTTCTTGTATATGGAAACCTTTCAGTTACCCTAATAGAGTAAAGTCTAGTGAATCATGGCCCTAGATTTAGTATCATATTTCCAGTATTTCAAGTTGATCTATAATCCCTTGATAAAAAAAGGTTTATTTTGTCATAAATCGGCATCAGTTTTGGAATAAATAAAATATGGATTTTCAGTCCCAAAGGGGGATAAATGTTTTCTTTGAATAGTGGATCTGGACTGAGACGCGAGTCCTTTCCACAATTATATTAGGCTTAAAAGTTGCCTAGGGATCCCATTAATGTTTTAGAACCCAGCGAGGTTCGGGATTACTTCGCGGCTGATCACCGGCTATAATCTGTAGCGTCATAAAATGATTTTGATTAAGATATGATTTTGAAATTGTTTTGATACAAGCAAATGATGCCATCACCCAAAGTTCTATCTCTTGTTATCATTGGTTATGTCTTCACATTGACATTCTTTTATATCGATTTATGTTTTGTATCGTATTGTTTAGCACTTGTTGAGCATTTGGCTCACTTCTTGCTTTCCCTGATATTTCAGCTAGCAGCTATGGTTAGATTCAAGCAGACCGCCCGTAAGACCTGTGACGCTGATGCGTATGTTCGAGCTCAGGTAGAATAAGAGATAGTTTTGTGTGAGGACTCGATATTAAAATCAGTTGTAATAGATGGTAGTGTTGGGCTGTTCCAAACCCTAAAGTGTAAGATCTTGGATTTGGTTATATTTACTTATTTTTAAAATGTTGTAATAGTTATATTTAAATTGTTGGTTAAGTTGGGGGTGTGACAGGTTTTGGTATCAGAGCTACGGTTTAGAGTCCCTGGACAGCCCAAATAGGTTATAGGGTATATGTATAGGCTATAGATAATATGCGAGAGAGTAGGTTAAGTAAATTTATTATTAATACTCCTCTTATTGGTTTGTCAGCAAAGGGCGCATTCCTCATCATCCTCTGGGTCGGACGACACTATTGCTTTCTCCGTGTATGCTGAGTTGAGGCGTGAGTTCGACATGCTTTAGGGCAAGTACGACCGACTTAAGAACGTGTACCCGGACAGCCGAAACTATGAAGGGAAGCCCAAAGAACAGATGACTGCGAGACTTGAGACCTTGG
Organism: Apium graveolens; assembly: GCF_009905375.1. Classification (NCBI taxonomy): domain Eukaryota; kingdom Viridiplantae; phylum Streptophyta; class Magnoliopsida; order Apiales; family Apiaceae; genus Apium; species Apium graveolens. The sequence goes on from NC_133651.1 coordinate 268,069,481, forward strand.
TTCAGTACGTCAACACTAAGCTTGAGGAGATGCCAGCGCACCGGGACCGCACCAGCCAGTATGTCATTCAGATGGTGGCGGATGAGCTCCAGAGCATTGTGAAGACGCTTCGAGAGGAAAGGACTACCAAGCCCCGTTCAGATGGAGTGGAGCCTTAGTTCTTTCCATTTACCTTTTTATGTTGTTATATCAGACTCCGTAGAATTCCCAGTTATTTCTGTTATTTCCTTTAAATAAGCCTGTTGTTCCTGGAATCAGACTTTGTCCTAGTCCTGATGTATTGTGACATTTAAATTTTAAATAATCATGCACTATTGTTCCATTTGCTCTCAACTGTTATTTTACGCCTTCATATGCATCGCCATATCTGCTTAATTTGAAACTTGACCTCATATGTAAATAAGAATGCCATGCGATACCCTCAAATTATTTTATCATTCATATATGTTTTGATATAACTCTTATTTCAGGATCATGCCTCCTAAAAAGAAGAACCCAACAACCACATCTACCACAGACCCAAATATTCTTCGACTACTGGAAACTTTGCAACAGCAAACCAATGCTATAGCTCAACAACAACTAACTCTTCAACAACGAATTGAAAACCAAGATAACCGTGAACCACACCAACCACCCGAACCACCAGTACCACCTAGACAAGTTGTCACTTTCAAGGCATTTCAGAATGTGAATCCACCTGCATTTCATGATACCACTGATCCAGTAATAGCTAACACATGGATTAAGGAAATGGAAAGGGCTTTTGAGTTGGTACAATTAGGAGACGATCAGAAGATGCCATATGCTACTTACTTTTTGAAGGGCGAAGTCATCTATTGGTGGGAATCAGTAAAAGCTATGGAAGTAACTCAGCAGGTTTCTAGGGAGAGATTTAAAAAGTTATTTCTGGACAAGTATTATCCTAAGTACATGCAGAATCAGATAGAGCTTAAATTTCTTGAGTTGAAGTAAGGGAACATGACGGTACTGGAGTATAAGAAGAAATTCACTGAGTTGTCAAGGTTTGTGACAAAGTATACCAGCATCGAGGAGGAAAAAACAAAGAAATTTCAGCAAGGATTGGAGCCTTGGATCAGAGATAGAGTGGCTATGTTTGAACTTGAAACCTATGCGGGAGTAGTACCGAAAACTGCTCTGATTGAGAATAATGGGATGCAGTCAAGGAAGGAAAGGGATAACAAGAAGAGGAAGGTTCCATTTTATGGAGAAAAGTCTGAAGCCGGAAGTTCACAAGATCGGAATGTAAAGAGGATTGGATTCCATAAGGGCGGAAATTTTCAAAGGAAGGGAAATTTGGGCAAAAGGCAAGAATCAAAGGGGAACAACCAGACAAGCCAAGGGCAAGTTGGAGAAAACAGGTTCCAGAGACAGGAATGCAAGCACTGTGGAAGAAGGCACCCTGGAGTGTGCAATAAACTGAGCATGACCTGCTATAGGTGTAACCAGAAGGGACATTTGGAAAAAGAGTGCAAGATACCGAAGCCAGGAGTTACGTGTTACAAGTGTGGGAAGACTGGACACATAGCTAGGGAGTGCAAGGCAACCCGACCAGTCAAAGCTCTAATGAATGTGGCAAGTACCAGTGCGAGCGTGTCAGCTGAGGTATTGGCATTACCTCCACCACCTACAACAACCCCGTAAGCAATAACAAGGACATTCGATCTGAAGATGAAGGATGCTGTTCAGAATTCTGAGGTGATAGCAGGTACACTTTTACTCAATAATGTCAAAGCTAAAGTATTAATTGATTCGGGAGCAACAAGATCTTTCATATCAGAAACTTTTGTTGATAAACTTCAATGTGATAAAATGGTTATCAGCGAGGCAGTAAATGTGGTAATTGCGAACCAAGAGAAGATTCCTGTGAATCAATTCTGTCCGGAATGTGAGATTGATATTTCGGGGTATAAGTTTTTGGCCGACTTGATACTCTTCAAGTTGGGAGAGTTCGATATAATTTTAGGAATGGATTGGTTAGGGAAGAATAACGCCCAGATTAATTGTAAGACCAAGAAAGTGTATTTAAAGACGAAGAGTGGAGAGAAGGTAGTATTTAAGGGGCAGAGGCAAGAACAACTATTTCTTATAATCGTCCAGGCTAAGAAGTTACTTAGAAAAGGTTGTGAGTTGTTCCTAGCTTATGTAGTGGATTCAGAAAAAGGCAGTCCCAACATAGAAGATATTCCCGTAGTTAACGAGTTTCCTGATGTGTTTCCAGATGAACTACCAGGCTTACCACCAGATCGACAAATCGAGTTCGAGATCAACCTTGCTCCAGGCATGGAACCAGTTTCAAAGGCCCCATATAGGATGGCACCAATAGAAATGAAAGAGTTGGCGAGCCAGCTACAAGAATTGTTGGATAAGGGAGTGATATGGCCAAGTACGTCGCCATGGGGAGCACCTGTTCTGTTTGTAAAGAAGAAAGATGGGAGTATGCGGTTCTGCATAGATTATCGGGAGTTGAATAAGGTAACGATCAAGAACCGCTACCCGCTACCAAGAATAGATGACCTTTTTGACCAGCTGAAGGGAGCAAAATGCTTTTCAAAGATTGACTTGAGATCGGGATACCATCAATTAAAGATCAAGGAAGAAGATATTCCCAAGATAGCATTCAGGACCAGATATGGGCATTATGAATTCCTAGTAATGCCGTTTGGATTGACCAATGCCCCGGCCGCATTTATGGATCTGATGAATCGAGTATTCAAAAAGTATTTGGACAAGTTTGTAGTGGTATTCATTGATGACATCCTTATTTATTCAAAGTCGGAAGAAGAACATAAGCAGCACCTCTGGATAGCATTGAATATACTTCGTCAAGAGAAATTGTATGCCAAGTTTACCAAATGTTAGTTTTGGTTAAAGGAAGTTCAATTCTTGGGGCACGTCATTGGAAATGAAGGAGTTAAAGTGGATCCGGCAAAGATTGAGGCGGTTATGAGTTGGGAAAGGCCAAAGACACCTACGGAAGTGCAAAGTTTCCTAGGATTGGCATGATACTATAGAAGGTTTGTCAAGGATTTTTCAAAAATCGCCACGCCATTGACCAAGTTAACCCGGAAGAATCAGAAGTTCGAATGGAGTACAAAATGTGAGGATAGCTTTCAAGAGCTGAAACAGAGGTTGGTAACAGCTCCGGTGTTAGTACTACCAGATGACCAAGGGAATTTTGTGATATTCAGCGATGCTTCACATAAGGGATTGGGTTGTGTTTTAATGCAACACAGTAAGGTGATCGCGTATGCGTCAAGACAGTTGAAACCGCATGAGTTGAAGTACCCGACGCATGACTTGGAACTAGCCGGCATAGTGTTCACACTTAAGATTTGGAGACATTACCTCTACGGAGAGAAGTGTGAAATCTACACATATCATAAGAGTTTAAAGTACATTTTTACTCAGAAGGAGCTCAATATGAGGCAAAGGAGATGGCTGGAATTGATCAAGGACTACGACTGCTCAATAAATTACCATCCGGGAAAGGCGAATGTTGTGGCCGATGCCCTAAGCAGGAAGGAGAGATTGAATATGATGGAAACACCAAAGGAACTGACTGAAGAGATCAAGAGATTTGGACTGGAACTCTGTGATTGTGGAAAAGTTGAAGAAGTTTGTCGTGCAATGACTTTTCAGCCAACACTAGTGGAAAGGATAAAGAAATGTCAAGAAGAAGTAATGAAGAAAGGGAAGAATCAGTTGACTGGAGAAGCGACTGGCACTCAAAAGGACGAACAAGGTATATTAAGGTTTTCCTCAAGAATTTGGGTTCCTCATGTACCTGAATTGAAGAATGAAATCCTACAAGAAGCCCATAATTTGAAATTTTCAATCCACCCGGGAAGCACTAAGATGTATCGGGACTTAAAGCAAAATTTTTGGTGGCCAAATATGAAGCGAGACGTGGCAGAATGGGTTGCGAAGTGTTATACTTGTCAGAAAGTGAAGGCAGAACATCAACGACCAAGCGGATTAATTCAGCCCCTAAAGATTCCAGAATGGAAATGGGAAAATATTGCTATGGATTTTATAGTGGGACTACCGCGAACGAAATCCGGACATGACTTTATATAGGTTATAGTTGATCGTCTTACGAAGTCAGCGCATTTCCTTCCAATTAACGAGAAGTCGTCATTGGACAAATTGGTTCATCTGTATGTGCGCGAAATCATACTAGGGCATGGAGTACCCGTATCGATAGTTTCAGACAGAGATCCCCGATTTAACTCGAGATTCTGGAAGCAATTTCAAGAAAGTCTTGGCACGAAGTTGAATATGAGCACGGCGTACCACCCGCAGACTAATGGTCAGAGCGAAAGGACAATTCAAACGATCGAAGACATGTTGCGCAGTTGTGCAATTGATTTTAGAGGAAGTTGGGACGACCACTTGCCATTGATTGAATTCTCTTACAACAATAACTATCATTCCAGTATTGGCATGCCACCATACGAAGCTTTGTACGGGCGAAAATGTAGATCACCGACAAGTTAGGATGAAGTAGGAGAAGGAAGGATTCTCGACTCGAAATTGGTACATCAGTTGCATGACACAGTCAAGTTAATTCAGAAAAGGTTGCTTGCTGCTAAAGATAGACAAATGAAGTATACGGATCTAGCGCGTAAGGATGTTCGATTCCAAGTTGGCGAAGCTGTTTTGCTGAAGGTATCGCCTAGAAAAGGGTTGTCTAGATTTGGCAAGAAAGGGAAGTTAGCACCTAGATATATAGGTCCTTTTGAAATTTTGAGTCAAGTGGGGAAGGTGGCCTACAAGTTGGCCTTACCACCTCAGTATCAGCATGTGCATAATATGTTCCATGTGTCGTTGCTTACGAAGTACAATCCTGACGCCAGCCATGTGATAGAATATGAACCTGTAGGAATTCAGGCAGACCTGTCATTTGTGGAGCAACCTGTCAAAATACTCTACTGGCAAGAGAAGAGTCTTAGAAACAAGTTAGTAAAGTTAGTAAAAGTACTTTGGAAGAACCCTAAGGTCGAAGAATCGACTTGGAAGTTAGAGTCTGATATGCGTTCCTGGTATCCTCATCTATTCTCTTAGATTCTGGGGACAGAATCCCTTAAGGGGGAGAGGATGTTACGACCGACATTTTTGTGTAATATTATTTGTAGTTTTGGTATAATATTAATGTCTAAAGTAAATATATGCAATGATTGCGCGTTTGTGTTAGTGAGAATTTCTGCATTATAAAATTTTTAAGTGTAGTACATGATTTTTTTTTCAAAGTAAAAGTTTAATTATTTCCTTTATATTTGATTTTTAAGGAATATACTAAGCCTTGGAGAAATTTTCTTTTAAAAGATATTTTGTTCACAAATTTTAAAAGTGGGTTTATAAAATTTCTAAAAATCCAAATTATTTTATGGTATAAATTTTATAATTTTTGAACTTTTATTTTATTATATAAAAAAATAAATCTTTGAAAATTTGTTGCTTGATGATTATCAAATTACATGTATATCCTTGCATGCAAACTCTCTTCTATTCAACTAAAGGGCTAAAAAGGACAATTACAACCCCACTAACTCTCATCTTGCTAACCAAATTACTCCTTTGTCCTTGCATGCAAAATGGTCTTAGTATGTTGGAAGGTTAATCTTGTCAATTCTCATTTCCACTCACTTATTTCAATCAATCAAAATCATAAAAACCCAAAATGCAAAGTGTTGTGATCATTCACCCCACTCCACACTCCACCCTCACTCTCTCCTCCCTCACCTCTCGACTTCTTCTCCCTCTCGGCAATCACCATAGCCGAAGCTCCCATCCCCTTTCTTTTCTTCATTCTTTCACTCAAACATCCATCTTATATTCAAGTAATCTTACTCCCTACATGTTGTCCATATATATTTCAAAGAGTTTTGAGTAAAAAGTTTAAGTTTTAAGGTTGCATGTCAAGGTTTTAGTTGGAACTCAAAGTACAACCTTGATTCTTATGGATTGAAGGTTGTTTTTTTGAGAGGACTAAAAGGAATGGTGAAGTGCCAAGTCTTGAGAAGGAAACTCTTGATGTTGAATGGCCATTTCCCTTCCATTTCATTCGGCCATGACCTTAAGGGAGCCGAATGAATGGTCCTTGAGATCATTCTTGTTGTTGTGTTCAATTCTTGTATGATTATGTGGTAATGGCATGAATTTTGTAGTGAAAACTTGATGAAACTCTTTGCATGCTAAGTGATCATCTAGATATTGCTTATGCTAGGCTTGCATGTCAATGTCATGATAGAATATATTTAGAAAATATGTTGTTTTGGTTTGTAAAACTCGAAGTTATGCATGCATGTGGATTTCTCTTAGAATGTTGGAAGATTTTGATCATTTGGAAAGATTTTGTTAGTAAGCTTTAATTTCAGTAGGGATAAGGTGTTAATATTGATTAATGCTCCTTAATTTATGGTAATAATTCGTGTATATATTTTATAAAAATACACAACTTGTTATTTTCAAAAACTTGATGATTTGTGAGTTGTGAAATGTGATTTCTTTTATTTTGCCATTATGCACCTTAGGTAAGGATGATCTACACCAAGATTATTTTGAGTGTAAGGGAGTTAGTTCAGTAGATCACCATGTTTAAGTCTTGGTTTGTGTATTAGGTTGTTGGTGGTTGAGTTTGTCAAGTAAAAATCTTGGAGAAAGGAGAGTCATAGTTTCTGCAGAAAATCAGTTTAGTACCCTGAGGTTTAGAGTGAGTTTTAACCATGTCATTGATGTGCACTTTGAGGCCCAAGCCACCAGAAGTTAGTATTAGGAGTATATAAAAGGTTTTAGGAGTTGGTTGGAGGTTTGCATGTCGTTTGGTTAGGTGCACAAGTGGAATAACAAAATCTGTCCAGCAGGGGACAGTTTTGTTGCAACTTAGAAATAGGAAGTTTTGACCATGTCATGGGTAGGCCCTCATTAGGCCTTGGGCCTTAGTTAAAGGGAGTGTCAGAGAAGTTGTCCCAACCATAGTTCATAGGATATGAGTTAGAACCATGTGTCACAAGTTAATTCAAGTCAGGGTGTTTTCTGCCCAGAAAAACAGGGGAACCATGGACCTTAAGCTTAGGCCCAAGAGGCCCAAGCCAGGCCCTTGAGCCACATCAAGTTTGGGAGATGCCCTAAGGTTAGGAGAGTCTTGTGTAAGAGTTTTGGAGGAAAACTTGTAGTTTAAGGTTGTCTAATGTACTCAAGAAACCACATATATCATTCTGAAATTTACACTAGTGAGCACTTTCACTTATCACATAGTTTTAGAACACTTAGGAGTGAGATTTAGGTTGACCACCATGGTTTTAAGATAGTATAAATTCAGTAGAGCAAAAGGCCCAAGTCAGGGTCAGTAGGTCTTGAATAATTTAGTAAAGGCACATCGAGTTAGAAAGCCAAAATTTAGAGACTTTGTCTAGTATAGTGACTAAGTGACTTAAGTTGTGAGTCGAGATCATCCAAGCCTAGTGTTGCATTATGGTGTATGTGGTGTTATTTGGTATTAAAATATGATATGTGAGCATATGTGGCTATGTACGCAATTATATTTTAAAGGTGAATATAAATTAAGTGCATATAGGCCTAAGTCCCATTCATGTTTAAATTCGGGTTGTAAATAGGTTAAGTTGGTGAGAATATATTATAATGGGGATTGTTATTATTTATGTAGGATCTCGAGACGAGGGTAAACTTGCCATAAAGGTCGAGTGAAGCTTCCAGTTGCTCCTACCAGTCAGACCAGCCTTTCTCAAGGCAAGTGATTCAACTTGTCTTTCGTATTCACTACAAATAGTTCAAATATATTGATGCAACTATCCTGAGTCATTTTGATATATTTGAATCAAGCGTATCTTATGTTTATCTTTGAATCATATAGAAATGCCATGAACCCTCAAGTACGTATTGCAAGTAGATCAAAGGTCTTATCACGTAGTATATTAAAGTAATTGGAATGCCATGATAAAATAAAGAGTTGTTATAATACTTGATTGATCCTCTTGATTAACATGCAAATGATTCCTAAAGTATTGATATCTCACCCTGATGCTTAAACCCCTATAGAAACTTTACCTTGATACCTAAAAGCCAATCATTTCTTAAAGTCGTTCATGATTGTTTGATAACCATATCCTTACCCTAAATCTTGATACCCTCTTTCTTACCCTAAAGTTTGACAATCTTGATGTACCTAGAGCTAAAGATCATTTCTTCATACCCTAACACCCTTAGTATTCATGAAACCTGTCTTCTTGATGTTCTAGCACTTGTACCTTGTCGAAAACCATTGCTTTAAGCCTAGTTTGGTATTACTCTTTCATAATATCCAATAGCCTTGCTAAATTTCCTTGTCCAAGTTCTTGTATATGAAAACCTTTCAGTTACCCTAATAGAGTAAAGTCTAGTGAATCATGGCCCTAGATTTAGTATCATATTTCCAGTATTTCAAGTTGATCTATAATCCCTTGATAAAAAAAGGTTTATTTTGTCATAAATCCGCATCAGTTTTGCAATAAATAAAATGTGGATTTTCAGTCCCAAAGGGGGATAAATGTTTTCTTTCAATAGTGGATCTGGACTGAGACGCGAGTCCTTTCCACACTTCTATTAGGCTTAAAAGTTGCCTAGGGATCCCATTAATGTTTTAGAACCCAGCGAGGTTCAGGATTACTTCGCGGCTGATCACTGGCTGTAATCCGTAGCGTCATAAAATGATTTTGATTAAGATATGATTTTGAAATTGTTTTGATACAAGCAAATGATGCCATCACCCAAAGTTCTATCTCTTGTTATCATTGGTTATGTCTTCACATTGACATTCTTTTATATATATCTCAATTTATGTTTTGTATCATATTGTTTAGCACTTGTTGAGCATTTGGCTCACTTCTTGCTTTACCCTGATATTTCAGCTAGCAGCTATGGTTAGATTCAAGCAGACCGCCCGTAAGACCTATGACGCTGATGCGTATGTTCGAGCTCAGGTAGAATAAGAGATAGTTTTGTGTGAGGACTCGATATTAAAATCAGTTGTAATAGATGGTAGTGTTGGGCTGTTCCAAACCCTAAACTGTAAGATCTTGGATTTGGTTATGTTTACTTATTTTTAAAATGTTGTAATAGTTATATTTAAATTGTAGGTTAAGTTGGGGGTGTGACAGGTTTTGGTATCAGAGCTACGGTTTAGAGTCCCTGGACAGCCCAAATAGGTTGTAGGGTATATGTATAGGCTATAGATAATATGCGAGAGAGTAGGTTATGTAAATTTATTATTAATACTCCTCTTATTGGTTTGTCAGCAAAGGGCGCATTCCTCGTCATCCTCTGGGTCGGACGACACTATTGCTTTCTCCGTGTATGCTGAGTTGAGGCGTGAGTTCGACATGCTTCAGGGCAAGTACGACCGACTGATAGACTGACTTAAGAACGTGTACCCGGACAGCCGAAACTATGAAGGGAAGCCCAAAGAACAGATGACTGTGAGACTTGAGACCTTGGTTCAGTACGTCAACACTAAGCTTGAGTAGATGCCAGCGCACCGGGATCGCACCAGCCAGTATGTCATTCAGATGGTGGAAGATGAGCTCCAGAGCATTGTGAAGATGCTTCGAGAGGAAAGGACTACCAAGCCCCATTCAGATGGAGTGGAGCCTTAGTTCTTTCCATTTACCTTTTCATGTTGTTGTATCAGACTCCGTAGAATTCCCAGTTGTTTCCGTTATTTCCTTTAAATAAGCCTGTTGTTCCTGGAATCAGACTTTATCCTAATCCTGATGTATTGTGACCTTTAAATTTCAAATAAAAATACACTATTGTTCCATTTTCTCTCAACTGTTATTTTACGCCTTCATATGCATCGCCATATCTGCTTAATTTGAAACTTGACCTTATATGTAAATAAGAATGTCATGCGATACCCTCAAATTATTTTATCATTCATATCTGTTTTGACATAACTCTTATTTCAGGATCATGCCTCCCAAAAAGAAGAACCCAACAACCACATCTACCACAGACCCAAATATTCTTCGACTACTGGAAACTTTGCAACAGCAAACCAATGCTATATCTCAACAACAACTAACTCTTCAACAACGAATTGAAAACCAAGATAACCGTGAACCACACCAACCACCCGAACCACCAGTACCACCTAGACAAGTTGTCACTTTCATTCTTTTCTATCTCAGACTGAACCAAAGAAAGTGGATGAAGCTCTTCAAGATGCAGATTGGGTGCAAACAATGCACGAAGAGTTAAATGAATTTGAAAGAAATAAAGTTTGGACCCTAGTGCCAAGACCAAAGAACAGATCTGTTATTGGTACAGAGTGGGTGTTCAGAAACAAAACTGATAGTGATGGCATAATTACAAGGAATAAAGCAAGGCTGGTTGTAAAAGGATACTCTCAACATGAGGGAATTGATTATGATGAAACATTTGCACCAGTTGCTAGATTGGAAGCCATAAGGATATTTTTGGCTTATGCTGCTCACAAAAAGTTTACAGTCTTTCAATTGGATGTGAAAAGTGCTTTTCTTAATGGAGAATTGGAAGATGAAGTATATGTTGAACAACCTCCAGGCTTTGTAGATCCCAAATTTCCTAATCATGTCTACAGGCTTGATAAAGCACTTTATGGCCTTAAGCAAACTCCAAGAGCATGGTATGAGACATTAGCTCAGTTTCTTCTGGAAAGTGGATTTAACAGAGGGACAATTGACAAAACTTTATTCTATCTCAACCATGTAAAGGACTCACTTTTGTTGCAGATATATGTTGATGATATCATTTTTGGTTCTACAAATAACAAACTTTGTAAGAAGTTTGCCATGCTGATGCAGTCAAGATATCAAATGAGTATGATGAGAGAACTTAGTTATTTTCTGGGCCTTCAAGTCAAGAAGAATGAAGAAGGAACTTTTATTTGTCAATCTAAACACACTAGAAATTTGTTGAAGAAGTTTGGAATGCAAGATTGTTCAAGTGCATCCACTCCTATGGCCACTACAACAAAATTGGATAAAGATACTGGTAAATCAGTAGATATTACTGATTACAGAGGTATGATTGGCTAACTACTCTATCTAACTGCAAGTAGACCTGATATCATGTATGCTACCTGTCTTTGTGCAAGATTTCAAGCAGATCCAAGAGAACCTCACTTAATAGTTGTGAGAAGAATTTTCAAGTATCTTAAGGGTACAGCTGATCTGGGATTGTGGTATCCTAGAGAATCAGACTTTAAGCTAATAGGTTACTCAGATGCAAATTATGCAGGATGCAAAATTGACAGGAAAAGCACAAGTGGAAGCTGCCAATTTCTTGGAGGCAGATTGGTTTCTTGGTTTAGCAAGAAACAGAAGTCAATTTCTACATCAACTGCAGAAGCAGAGTACATTGCTGCATGAAGCTGTTGTGTTTAGATTCTTTGGATGAAGAATCAGTTACTGGATTATGGGTTAACATATTCTAAAATCCCTATTTACTGTGATAATCAAAGTGTTATTGCTATGAAAGGTAATCCAGTTCAACACTCAATGACAAAGCACATCAGCATTAGGTACCACTTCATAAGGGAACATATGGATGAAGGTACAATGGAATTGCATTTTGTTCCAACAGATCAACAACTAGCAGATATCTTCACAAAACCACTGTGTGAAGCTACTTTTACAAGATAGGTAAATGAACTTGGAATGGTTTCAGGTTCTTTCTCTAAATCTGCCTAGTTTATGTTCTAATACATCAGACTTTATGATCAGTATTTACAGATATTACTATCTTTGTGTATTATGTGCTTAAATTGAAATTTGCTTAAGTGCTGATTGTTGTCTGATGTGAATTTCTAAACTCTGATAGTGATATGAATGTTTCTGTGACTATTCAATCCAATGAGGATAACTGTGATAGATGCTGACCTAGTAGTCTTTAACATACTAAAGGTCCCATGTTTGAAGTAATTGTTTATGTGGAAATCTTTTGACACAAGCAAATTCTGATATTGAGCTTAGTTAAATTTATTTTGTGTATCTTATTACTAAGTCAAAAACTAGAATAGTGCTTCTTATCTGTTAAGTTTTAATGTTAGTAAATCTGATGGATGTACTAAGTGCTGATAACCCTCACTTATCAAAAGAAAAAAAAGAAAAGAAATAAATATCAGGTACTCCTTTGAGATCTAGAGTAAAAATGTGGAAGGGAAGACCCAAGTGCATTGCTGGTATTAAGTAATATGCATTAGAAAAGCAACATAAAATTTTCTTGGTGACTTTTCACATTCTCTGATTACTGGAGAAATACTCTGATAACAGCATAAATTCTGATAAGTAGTCATGACTCACTTACACTGAGAAGCCACTATAAAATGGAATTTCAAAAGATGCATAAAATGAGCATAAAACAGTTGAGGTGGACTCATGCATGAACTCATTCTATAGTAGACTTCAGAATAGTGACAGATTTTGAGCAAAGTTCTTAGTTATGCCTTATTTCTAAGATGTACTGAAGTGAATCAGACTTTACTCTTTGTCTGATATTTAGCTTAATGCACACACATACACTCCATATGAATGATGAAAATCACTGTGGTGATAAATGTTGTTTTAGATGAACAGTTTAAGTGTCAATTGCATAAATTCTGAGGACAAGTTTGATGGAAGTTCTGATGATTAAATTCTGTTGAACCCATATCAGTATTTGTGTGAAGAATTACAGGAATAAACATTCACTTTTCGAGTAAAGGAGCCATATTCTGATGACTTTTAAATTCTGATAATAATCAAGTTCTGATGCTGACGTGGCAGTATTTATTTACTTAGTTTATTTTTGGTCATTACTTGAACGATCATATTTTTACAGAATATTGGTTTATGTGAGATAACTCAGTCATAATCATTATGGGTTAGTGATTAGCGTGTATGTCTTGAAAACCTACATGTGCACATTAATTGTTATTATTTCCCGTGCTCATTAACTCTGGCTTTAGATCGCTTAATGACTGTTATTATTACACATTGGTTTAGGGAGACGAGGTATCATTACTTTTACCTGTAACTATTCAATATTTCTTGCGTCTCTTGGTATTCTATTGGTTATTTAAACCAACTACTCATTCTAGCCAATACATCTTTCATTTTCTCATAAACTCATTTTTTTTAAACTCATCAAAAACATGGTTCATTTCAACTTGCTCCTGAACTATGATACTTTTAATATCGAGTTGAGTTGTGATGATTGGCGATAGGAGTGGCATGTAGCTGTCATTCCTGAAGAGATCTGGAACTCAGTTCCACAAGAGGTTCACACAGACCTCTTATTCTTTTATATGGACTATCATCTCTATTGTGATCGTCTGGAAGAGGAAAGGAGAGAAGCTCTCCGTCAGCAAGAACGAATCATTCGTCTTGCAGTGCTCTTCATCAGCAGCAGAAGAAGCTAGTCGTTAGGTCTTCTTAGACTAGGACTAAGGCTGTTGATGTTAAGATTCTAAGATTAGGTCTATCTTGTACTTTTGCATGTAATTGATAAATTTCATCAAATATAATCATCTGATATGTGAATGAAATTTTATTTAATTGCAAGATTTGATCTTTGTTTCTCAAATTATGTGACTGTGCATGTTTTAATTGCAATTTGTTAATCTTTACTTCATCAATTTTAAATTTTATCTTATGATGAATGTTTTGATTTAATAATGGTCAATAATAAATTTATATGATTTGAGAAAACATTGGAGGAACATGTTCCTATTCAAAACCTGTTGTTGTAGAAGCTGAGACGGTCTCTTCTCAGAAAGATATTGTAACTGGGAGTTCTAGGCCTCTCAAAAGGCTTAGAAAGCTAAATCCTGATGATAAAGCTCCTACAGTGTCTCCACCCTTGAAGAAAATAAAAAAGCAAAGAGCTCACAGGTACACAGTTGAGTCAGATTCAGAATATGAGGAAGCAGCTAAGGAAGGGGGTCAGGAATCTCTGATCCCAACAGAACTAATTGTTATTGAATCACTTCCTTCTGCACAACCAGAAATTGCTCAAGACAGAGTGCCTACACCTCCTGTGTCACCTATAATTGAACAAGTATATACTGACGACCCAGGTACAAGTGCTGAAATTGATATTCATAACTTGATTGTGCCTGAGTTTCTGTACTTGGAAGCTCCACCAACTCAACTTACTCCACCAACAACACTAATTCAAGATGCTGATTTCAATGAAGATGTTCCAACTACACCAATTAAGAATCTGGATGATGATTATCAGACTTTAGGTGGGCATCAAGATTTGGCTGTTGATCAGAACTTAGCTGCAGATCAGAATTTAGAGGATGATGTTGAAACCTCGATTGCCTCATATACTGCTATTCTATCAGAGGATGCTGATACTGCTGGATCTATAAGTTCTGATGCTGATAATGCTGAAACTACTGGTAAAGCTGCTACTAATCTAAATGCTGATGCAGCTGGTCCATCAGGAAATGCACCTCAACAAACAGTTAATAAAGCTGATTTAGTCAAGAAGTTTGTTAGAGGGGAAGCACCAGTACCTTGGAGTGAAACTCCTAGAGGAAAGGAGTGGACTAAGAAATGGAACATAGTTAGTTTTGTTCCTTCTGAAAAGATTCTTGCTGAGCATCTGGCAAAAGCTGATGACATGCTGATAAATGATGATTTCAAGGCACAGCTGAGAGTTACTGCATTAATTACTAGGCACCTTCAAGGTCAACACTCAACAACTCATACCAAGGTGAATAAAATTCAAGAAACCTTGATCCAGCAAGATATGCATGTGAAACTTGAAAAGAACAGATTTTTCAAGCCTGCCTTTGATAGAATTTCCTACATTGAGAAAACTCAGGAGAAGCAACAAACTCAGATTGATGAAATTCTAAAGAATCAAGCTTCTCATCAAACTCAACTCAATGAGATCCAATCCTCAGTGGAATTGCTTGTCTCTCTTCTTTTACCTGCTGATGCCAAAAAGGGGGAGAATGTGATTAAGTCCAAATGCAAATCTATTCAGACACTGAAGGGAAATGATGATGGAAATGATGACCAGGGAAACTCTGAAAAGGGTAGAGGTCATGGTCAAGGAAAATGATTTTAATCAAGTAAAGCTAGAATTACAAGTCAAGGAACAAGTTCTGATATTGGGAGAAGAATAAGTTCTGATACTGGTAAAAGGATAAGTTCTGGTGAACATCCAGAACTTGATGAAGAAATTTCAAAGAAATTATTTCTTAAAGAAAATCCAGGAATGGACTTTGAGAGTCTAAAGGAAGAAAAAGCTAGACTCAAAGCAGAAAGTGTCAAGACAAAATCTAAAGCTTCTGTTGTTGAAAAGAAACTTCCAAAGCTTAAGGGTATTGTGATAAAAGAAAGAACAAATTATGAGGCAACCAAAGCTAAATCATAAGTGGAAGTAGATCCAAGGTCCAAGGGCAAAGAAAAAGTTGATGAACCTGTAAAGGTTTATATGCCAGTCATGGATGAAGAAATAATTGATGAAGAAGATGCTAGTCTTACTCTGATGAAAAAGAATAATTCTCAAACAACCTCTGAAATGGCTCATGTTGTTCAGAGTCAAGACTTAGTAAGTTCTGATATGACAGTAAAGCAAACAACCTCTGACATAGCTCAAGTTGACTTGATATCAGAAGTTAAGGAAAAGGAAATCTCCGACATTGCTCATGTTAAACCTTCAAAGATACTCTTACCAGGATTCACCAAAGCTCAACAGACTCAACCTTTGAAGTCTACATCAAGTGGTTTTGAAGCAAGAGTTGTTACAGGAAAGGAAGCAAGAGATAAAGCTGGATTGGGTAGTTCTGATGAAAGAAGAGTACACAACACTACCAATGATCCGACTTCCTTAAGTGAACCAGGAGTAGGAGCAACTCCTGAAAGATTGAATCAACTTGAATCTGTACAAATGGTTTACCATTCTATTTTGAAAGAACATATCTTGTTATATTTTATGACAGATGGAAATGTATTCCATATCAGGCATAATGCTATTCCACTGAAGTATTTTGAAGAACTGAAACATGTTCTATTCCTACTTCAAGTGAAAAATAGATTAACAGATGGTGCTGCAGGTTATTTATAGTCACAAATTCAAAGACAGAAGAAGCTTTACTCTGTAAAGTCTGACAGCTCATACTGTAACACCCCCAGATCCGGGGTCGGGGATCCGGGTCGTCACGAGTTCCATTTCCCTTAATAACACCCAATCTTAATAATTACTCAACTACTCTGTACTGTGACCCCACAATAAACACACACACCACACGTTATAGTCTCAGAGATGAACATCCAAAAATAACCACAAGTCATTTTATTCCACAATTATCTGCCAATACACCTTAAAAGGTTTTCTGAATAAATTTACATTTCTTTGCCATTATTACAATTCATAAATATAAATAAATCTGGTTCATCAAAAGTTGAAAGCCTAGCCTATTGGTAGTTCCTACCTCAGCTATGGCGGCATCAATGCTTCTAGAAAACTGCGGAACGTCTCCTAATCGCTTGCGAATCGGGAGCTTGGTTATGTTCATCTTTTCTATCTGTTGTTGTGTGATGAAAGAAGAAAGCAAGGGTGAGCAGCAAGCCCACCAAAATAATATGTATAATGATTAATAGTATATGAGCCTTCTCATAGTACTCATGAAAGTCTTGGTCAAAAGAAATGAACCAAGTTGATATCTTAATGCGATGAAGTCGCAAAATATTCAGTATATATACATATATACTTTTCAAAATCTTGGAAGTCCTCTTCCATACATAATATACACAGAGTTCCAGTTTATAACTGTATAAAAATATTGTTGCAAGGTGATCTCATATATCTAACCTTGTCTCAACGTTTTTTTTTCTGAAAATCTTTGTCATGCATAAGATAATCATTTACTAGATATAAGTTTAAAAGATGAAGTTACAAGATACTCCAATATACTTATATCTTTTCCAAATACTACTTGAACTACCACCGTTCAAGTTATAATTAGTTTCAAAAGTTCATCACGTAGATGAGACTACAAGACCAGATTTGAATAGATTAAATCTTTAAAATATCATCAAAATAAAATGAAGTTACGAGATACTTCATTTGATGCAAACATCATTTTGAAAACTTGACCCTGCCAACACTCAACAATCGCCCAGCCGTAGCCTTTCTATCGAAGTGCTCTGGGTAGTGTTGCAGAAATATCCAATTGGATGATGAACTCATTACGGGAGTTTGCCGCGCCAGGAAGACCACTTACGATGATCAGTCGTAGTAGTACAACCCCACCATTTTCTACATGTAGAGGAGAACCTGTCGGATTTACTTGTCAACCGAACACTGAACTCCTAAGGAATGGACCGCCTTAGCGGAACTTCCAGGCCATTTGGGCCAATATAATAAGGCTGGGCCAGCGCCACTCGACCACTTACGCCACTCCTAGTTCAGATGAAATCCATGACTCTGAAACGTAAAGCTCGTTCCCCCTTTCCCCAAGTAGAAACTTGTTGATACGGCTCCACCAAGAAGTCGTATCTAGTTGGAAAGGAGAACTCACCGATGTTTCCCAGGCGATGCCTGTTAATGGATTAACTTGTTCCAAGAATTTTACTTCCCGAGTGTTGGGTAAGTAATCGATTCATTTAACAAAACAGCAACCTTGTTGCGAATATAAAATACACCACAGAGCCGGATCCCTTAGGTTTTTGAGCGAGTATTCAAGTCCCCTTAAAATGGAAGATCTTGAATTTGAAAACAAGTTTTGGGATCCGCTCTACCTTTTAAATTCATTTTGAAGACTCGAAAACATTTTTAAGAATGTTTGGGGTAAAGCTGATTTAATGAAGTAAATCAGTCCCCATTATATTTAGAAAATGTCTGAATATTATTATTTAAATAATATTCCCATAAAGAATAATCTTTATAAAAATAATCGAAGTAGAAGTATTAAAACTTAAACTTGAAATGGATATCAAATAACCAAAGATATACTTATATGAAAGTACTATCTTTATTTGAATAATCGAAAATAAGTTTGACTATTGACACCTTATTCTTTAATAAAATAAGGAATATATTTTAGTAATAAGCGGAGTCATAATATCTCGAATGAATATTATAAATAATATTCATTAAATAAAATAAAGGAGTCATACATCCTCAAATGAATATTCAAATAATATTCAATAATAAAATAAAGGAGTCATAAGTCCTCGAATGAATATTCAAAATAATATTCATTAAATAAAATAAAGTTATCGAATAAACCTTATTCGATTAATAGTTTTGAAAACTATAACCATATATTTATATAAATATATATGTATATATATACATATATACAAAATCTACTCGGGATCCTCGACTCCCGGTTTAGAAAATATTTCCACCTTTTGGGTCCCTATACTAAGGGTATATGCAAGTTACCGCTATCCTCTAGCATATGTATTATCAACTGAATCAACAATTATATATGGAAAGAATATGAAACAGGCATGCATATATATACCATAGCAGCATGCTTCAATATATTGCAACATTTGCTAATATAAACATCATGCATCTATCGCAAGATAATGCATATACATATATACATCACAACAACAGTATAACGGGTAGAAAACTTGCCTGAGCGACTGGGGGTTACGAATGGCTCGGGACGAGTCTGGTAACCTATAAACAACAAGTAAGTTGGAATTAAACCAAAGTCACTTGTAAATCTATACTTTAACTAACTTAGACTCTAACGCTTGTTTTGCGCTTACTGATTCTCTTAAGTCACTCGAGTACCCTCGGCTCCACCATTTTTAATAATTTAACCTTTACGAGTTTTAAGGCGATTCTTTCGCGAGTGTCTTACCAACTGCCTAACACACTTACCATAAATGTTTCATACATTAATTAACCCTTTTTGGTCTTTAACCTATGTTTCAAAGTAAGGCGAGGGGAAAAGTTTCGTTCGCGAAACGCCGTTACTTGAAACGGTCGTTTCTCCTAAACCGTGCATCGGAATCGACGAACTACATATCAAAACGAAGCTCGTAAAATGAGCTATCTAAACATGGCAGTGGTCATAATCTAGCAGGGGGTTCTCGGGTCCTAATGTTATGCACAAAAACAGTCCAAAGAAAATCGGACGTTACGACGGCTATGTTTACGCGATTTCCCAATTTTTAACCATTCAAAACCAACCACAAACCAACCTCAAATCCAACATACAACCAACATCCATCCTCATCACATCATAACAACCCCAACCAATTCAATTTAATCATCATACTTATGCCTAAACTTAACTTTAATCATAATTAAGTTCTTTTAATCAAAACCACAACATTTACCATTCCATTTCACTACCATTCCAAATCCCAAACTCTAAATCACAACAACAAGCTACAATATCATCCTACCAATTAAAATCATCTTATAATACATAGGGATCTAGGGTTTGGAGATGGTATACCTTCCTTGAAGTGGTGGGATGAGCTAGGAAGCCTTAAGAAGCTTTGAGAAGTCTTAGGAAAGCTTGGATCTTCAAGAAAAACAAGAAAACTTCAAGTTAAAAAACTTGAAAACACTATTCATAGTCTTCTTCTTTGATTAAATGAAGAAGATTGAGAAGGAATTGATGGCTTAAACTCATGGTATAGCCCTAACTAAGCATGAAGATGATTAGGGAATTTACTCACCAATTTAGGAAGCTTGGATCTTGAATTTTTGAAAATTCTTGCCTAATGAATAGTAAAAAGCCGAGAGCTTCAAGAACAAAGCCTTGGTTGCTTTTTGATTTTTGATGAAAATGATTTTTGCTTGGCTTGGTTGCTTGGTTTTTGTGCTTGCTTTAGTCAATTACCTTCTTGCCCTTGAATTTGTATGGTTACAAAGCCACCACACCTCCTTCCTTCCCATGTCATGCTTATGTCACCTTGCACATGTCATAATGCTCCCACTTGTCCACACCTTGTGGTTTGATGATGTCACAATCCCTGGCTTCTTGTACAAGCTTGTCTCTTGGTCACTTATTTGTTTTACGGTTCGCTTATCTTTCGTTCTCGTTTATCGTTTGAGGGATCATACCCGGGATCTTATTACTTAGGTTCCCTTAACCTTTCTCAATATATTGTATTCCTTCTATGATCCCCTCCTATAATCCTTTAATTTAAGTCCTTTTTATCCTGTTACCTTATACTCAATTCTCTCCATATCTAGTGTATTTCCGGGAAAAATCAAAGTGTTCGGATTTGGATTCTGACGATCTTTACATACACTTATATCCCATATAAAGTACTAATAAAATCTCAGAATATCCATATCAGAACCCCTACATAGTGTGGCATGAAAAGTTTTCTCATTCAGCAAAAACACTATTCATAAGGGTTTCAAAAATTTCCCAAAAATTGGGGTTATTACAGTCTCCCCTCCTTAAAAGGATTCCGTCCCGGAATCAGATAGAAAATGAATAGGGATACTCTCTTAGCATTGCACTTTCTAACTCTCGAGTAAATTTTCCCACATTGTGGTTCTACCATCAAACTCTTACTAGTTTGATAACCCTTCTCCTAAGCACTCGTTCCTTTTTACTCTATACCCTTCCTGGTTGCTCCATATAGGTTACGTCTGGTTGCATGTCTATGCGCTCATATGCCCCTATTTGTCTGGCATCCGAATTACACTTCCTTAACATTGATACGTGGAACACGTTATGAACTTGCTACAGGTTCGGGGGTAGGGCTAGCTCATATGCTAACTTCCCAAACGTCTTAATATATCCAAGGGTCCAACAAATTGTAGACTTAGCTTTCCTTTCTTTCTGAACCTCATCAATCCTTTTCAAGGGTTTCCAAGGGGATACCTATAACATTACTAGGCCCCCTATTTCATACTCTTTGTCCTTTTTGAGTCAAATCAGCATACCTCTTATGTCCATCTTGGGTTACTACCAGCCGTCCTCTGATTAGATCTATTATATCCCTGGTCCTTTGGACTACTGCGGGTCCGAGCATCTTGCGCTCTACAACTTCATCCTAACATAAGGGAGATCGACATTATCTTCCCTCAAGGATCTCATAAGGTGACACCTCGATAATGACATATGATCTATTGTCGTGATATAACTAAATCCGCGTTAAGTGATCATTCCAAATTCTTTCAAGTCTATTGCACAGACTCTCATTATAGCGTTTAGCATTAGAGCTTTTGCTTCTCAATACCCATTCTTTTCTAGTTCGTAATCGCTATCACCTTTCGTTCCTAATATTATACTGGTTATACTTTTGCTCGCTAGCGTTCTATAACCTTTTAATAACCACGTCAACCTTAGTATCACGAATGTGTTCCCATTCCGCATACTACCACCACTTTATTACTCCTTTTTCAGTTGTTTCTATTTTCCAAAGTTTGATTAATCATGTAGAAGTAAAGGAATTTGTTGAGAGATCACTATGATCATGAACACTTGTTATATCGCATAGTTAGTACAGAAGGTGGCCAGCCTTTAGTACTTGACAAGCAATTAAACAATAGTTGGTATCCTACTAGGCTTCTATCACACAAATAGACAGTCATTCGGCAATACCTCCCCTTCTGGAAGGGTTGTTCTTCTCAAATTACATGAAATGAAAAGAAGAGAAAAGAACGAACTGAAGAGAATTGTATATATATAAAAAATATACTGCCACAAAATATCTGGCTTGGAACCTACCTCTGAACTATAGAGGGTTGTCATAGAAGAACAAAACATATATGCATTTATATCAACATCAAGTATTATAGCATCGCATTTCACGTGCCTAAATATTTTCGCTATCCCGTCCATCATTCTATGGACCCATGCTCTTCCTCGAGCTTATACACAATCACCTTTGAAACTCCCTCGACATCAAAAATCGAATTTGGGATCTCATTATATATATCACCGTTACTAGGATTCTATGCTCGCACCGCAACCTTCCTCGTATAATAATACGACTCTCTATTGATAAGAAAGAATAATTATTCACTAGGTAGATACTCTACTTAATTAGTCTATCAATGATAACTTATACACTACCACGACCCGATTAGTGGTACTCAATCTCAACACCCATTCCAATACAACTCTCACGGTTGTAATCAGCTCATTACCCGCAGAATCATTGCTGCCTTACTATGGTCCACCACTGACCTACTGTAGTCATTCATTTTCCATGAAGTCTTAATAGCTAACCATACGGAGTCCATACATGTCGTATCAAATCCTTCTAAGGAGGTAACATAACCACCAATCACAATTCATGAAGAACACTCCAAACTCTGACGTACTTTCATGACATGAAGCAGATAAAAGTGCAGAAGAGTTTTAATCAAAGCAACGATAGCAGGTTAATACCATTCGTAATCATATGCCTTCAATAGAAGACTTAACTCAAAGGTTTGTTTAGTCCTTTTTTTTTTTTGAAACATGGTCCTGGCTTATCTCAAGATAGGACCTCCTAAGATAGATAGCCCGTTCATGGCGATTACGCGAATTAAACCTTTACCAACTACTATTACGGTCGGGTATTGCACAGTCATCAGAAGGAATGTCAATCTTCCAAACCATAATACAACCTTCACAGCTTTAACCATCATCACTGTATTCCTCTCGCACGAGCGCCTATAATTATCCTCTTACCTTTAAAGTGTCGGCCACCTCTTTGGCCTTTCCTGATAGTAAAATTTCCTTACAGTCAATGTCACATTAACCACCTCCAATAAATTTCTACCTTATTTCAATCACAGCTTATGTGAAAATGCTTTCCTTAAAATCTGATGAGTAAAAAAAAAATCACCATTTTTCCATAAGTTATTGCCTCAGTCTTTAGAGGTTAATCACTGTCAAGACTGACTCTCGATCATACTTAGAACATCTTCTATCTTAAGTCCTAATTGCCCTGAACAATTTCGACCATTACTGGTTCGATCCATACCTTCTCGTGGTTTAACACGTGCCTCACTTGGCATCAATATAATTACGTCATATTTCCTTTATCAACATTTTTATTCTTGAGAATTTCGAATATTTCCTTTCTCCTTGTAAAACCTCTAAGGTTATCCTTCAATCGTTCCTCCTGTATTCCCTAGATACAGGGCATATCACAATACCATTTACTAATAGTAGAACCATTGTCTATATACTTCTGCAAAATTTCTCCACTGATTCTTAAAGGTTGTTGTTACCTTAACCCTTTCCCAATCATACTGTCAAAACTCATACTGTCCCTATTAAGGGTGACATGCCAACCTTTATGCAGTCCCCTAGGATTCATTTTAAGTTACCAATGTTCTATCCTTAATTCCACCTTTAAAAGGTACCTGCATCCTTCCATGGATAAATCAAGTCATATATCCCTGATAAGGGTGTCTTATTCAATCATTCCCACCTCGATAGTATATGTCTAATTTCACAATAACATTTGTATTCAAAATGGGGTCAATCAATATGGCCTCCAAAAGATAACAACGGTTATCCGCTTTTCTTTCCTGATTTGGTAATGATCACATGGATGATTTGGAAGATATTGGTCGTGTTCAACGTGAACTTCTTCTTAATAAATCCTTATTTACTTTTGTTGTTTATCTCAACAGTCATCTCAATGTTGGGATATCTTTCATACCTGGCGTCTCCCTTCCTGGGTATCAAGCCACCGGTCTTACACTTCACATTCTTGAAGGTCACTTCCTTCATCCAATTTTCCTAATTTCTTACTTCCTTGTCTCCTCAGTCTATCCGCGTCTCAATATTTATCCTTCGAACTATCTCAAGGTTTTCCTCGAATCCTCCCAACTTAAAGGGGATAAAATATACATAACTCTTATGCCTTCAACCATCAATTTTAACTCATGGTGAATCACCCTCATCCTGACGATTATATACTCTTCTATTTCTATTTCTACGAGTCTTTAGGGTTTCCTCATACCCAACTCCCTTATCATTCCTCAAACTCTCTTGCCTTTATATTCCTTTCTCTTATCGTTATTTCATGAACCAACACAACATAAGCATTGATTTCAAACATCCCGTCATTCTGGATTCGTGTCTTCAGAACGAATCTTGATAACTTTTACAACTTAGATTCATAATTCATCATACTCGTCTGCCTTTGTTCTGGCTCTAAAGCTTTTACACTATTCCATAACCTTGGGAATTACTTTCCCGAAAACAATTGGCTGAACTTTAATCAGTTTATTATAATCTCTTGCTCCGTGCCTTCCTTGGCCTTTCACCAGCAGGTGGTCTCTCTCTTAGGAGGGTGAGTGATAAAAACAGTCTTTTGTGATTCGTCAATCATTTAAAATCTCAAATGATTCCTATATTTCCTTTAGCCAGGCTCTTGCCTCGACTAGGTCAACTTGTTCCTTGGAACTCTGAGAGCTTAACGATTTAAAGGTCATGAAAGAATTTCCTGCCGCATTGTCCCCTCAGGGTGGTGGTTGGGGATAATAGTCTAAGTTCTTTTTATATAGGTCCATGAATTGCCGTATAGGAGTACCGTCTCGGGTCTCCTTTCCTTACTCGACTTTCTGTTTCCTTAGTATGAAATGTTTCATCCTACTCCCCATAATTGGGGTCATCTTTTAATTTAAAATCCTCATTTTCCACTCCATTATGTCATGGGTTCCTTCTATCTTGATGGCGACCTCCCTGATTATCACGTTCAGGGTTTTCTCTAAATCTTATTCCTCAAACCATGGCTCTCATCTAAGTTCTCATCCTTACGCTCTTGAACTTTCGGAACCCAAATTCTATAGGAATACCTCATTATTCCCTTATCATCTTTCTCGATATTAATCTTTTATCTAATTGTTGGCTCTCTGCCTTTATTCATAACTTTTTCTGGTACAATATGATCTTTTCCAATAATTCGGGCTGTATTGCAATCTCAAACAGCTTTTCGGTACCGGCTCCGGTTACCTTCACTTCTATTTCCATTTTCTCAAAATCTCTTATAAACTCTCCAAAAGACATTATCATCTTGAGTCCCTCCTTTTTACTAAGGGCATCAGCCACCATATTGGCTTTCCCCGAATGATAAAGAATCTCCCAATCATTATTCTTGATTAGCTCTAACTGCCTCCTCTGGCATATGTTGAGCTCTTTCTGCGTGAAAATGTACTAGAGCACTTATGGCTTAGGTAATTCTCGCACTTCTCTCCATACAAGTAGTGCCTTCAATCCTTAGGGTAAAACTATTGCCACGAGCCTAAGCTCATGAGCGGGGATATCGAATTTCATATTACCTTAATTGTCTTGACATGTACGCGATTACCTTGCTGTGCTGCATAAGCACACACCCTAAGCCCTTGTGCGAAGCGTCACTACACTTCACAAAATCTCCTTTTCCATCCGGCAACGCCAGCATAGGGGCCATCACCAACCTCTGCTTCAGTTTTTGAAAGCTGTTCTCGCATTTCTCTGTCTATTCGAACTTCTCAGTCTTATGAGTAAGCCGTGTTAAATGGGCTACTATCTTTACAACTTGAACGAACCTCTGGTAGTGACCGGCCAATCCTACCTCTGGTAGTCGACCCAACCAGGGTCATCAATTCATCAGTGGTCCTTTATCCAATCTCGTCAGGATCCTCCATGGGATCCTCCTCAGCAACTATCCCTTCTAGGACAACATCCTCAACCGCTACATCCTCAATACCAACATCATCCGGTCCTGCATTAGGACACTCTATCAGATCCACAATCCGATCTCCAATTAGTAATAAAATATCATCGCGATGTTGTTCCTCAACTTCAGGGTTCGGAGTCCCGCTACCATATACGATAACGAACTACGCTTCTATCGCTACATTTATAAGGGTTCCCATAAGGGTTTTAACTGTCAGTACTACGTTAGGTAGTCCGACTATGAACTTGGAAAGAGTTCTTATTATCTTAGTGAACTTATTATCTTAACGTCCCATCATCTCTGAGGTTTATAACGCTTAGCTCTGATACCATTTCTGTAACACCCCCAGATCCGGGGTCGGGGATCCGGGTCGTCACGAGTTCCATTTCCCTTAATAACACCCAATCTTAATAATTACTGAACTACTCTGTACTGTGACCCCACAATAAACACACACACCACACGTTATAGTCTCAGAGATGAACATCCAAAAATAACCACAAGTCATTTTATTCCACAATTATCTGCCAATACACCTTAAAAGGTTTTCTGAATAAATTTACATTTCTTTGCCATTATTACAATTCATAAATATAAATAAATCTGGTTCATCAAAAGTTGAAAGCCTAGCCTATTGGTAGTTCCTACCTCAGCTACGGCGGCATCAATGCTTCTAGAAAACTACGGAACGTCTCCTAATCGCTTGCGAATCGGGAGCTTGGTTCTGTTCATCTTTTCTATCTGTTGTTGTGTGATGAAAGAAGAAAGCAAGGGTGAGCAGCAAGCCCACCAAAATAATATGTATAATGATTAATAGTATATGAGCCTTCTCATAGTACTCATGAAAGTCTTGGTCAAAAGAAATGAACCAAGTTGATGTCTTAATGCGATGAAGTCGCAAAATATTCAGTATATATACATATATACTTTTCAAAATCTTGGAAGTCCTCTTCCATACATAATATACACAGAGTTCCAGTTTATAACTGTATAAAAATATTGTTGCAAGGTGATCTCATATATCTAACCTTGTCTCAACGTTTTTTTTTTCTGAAAATCTTTGTCATGCATAAGATAATCATTTACTAGATATAAGTTTAAAAGATGAAGTTACAAGATACTCCAATATACTTATATCTTTTCCAAATACTACTTGAACTACCACCGTTCAAGTTATAATTAGTTTCAAAAGTTCATCACGTAGATGAGACTACAAGACCAGATTTGAATAGATTAAATCTTTAAAATATCATCAAAATAAAATGAAGTTATGAGATACTTCATTTGATGCAAACATCATTTTGAAAACTTGACCCTGCCAACACTCAACAATCGCCCAGCCGTAGCCTTTCTATCGAAGTGCTCTGGGTAGTGTTGCAGAAATATCCAATTGGATGATGAACTCATTACGGGAGTTTGCCGCGCCAGGAAGACCACTTACGATGATCAGTCGTAGTAGTACAACCCCACCATTTTCTACATGTAGAGGAGAACCTGTCGGATTTACTTGTCAACCGAACACTGAACTCCTAAGGAATGGACCGCCTTAGCGGAACTTCCAGGCCATTTGGGCCAATATAATAAGGCTGGGCCGGCGCCACTCGACCACTTACGCCACTCCTAGTTCAGATGAAATCCATGACTCTGAAACCTAAAGCTCGTTCCCCCTTTCCCCAAGTAGAAACTTGTTGATACGGCTCCACCAAGAAGTCGTATCTAGTTGGAAAGGAGAACTCACCGATGTTTCCCAGGCGATGCCTGTTAATGGATTAACTTGTTCCAAGAATTTTACTTCCCGAGTGTTGGGTAAGTAATCGATTCATTTAACAAAACAACAACCTTGTTGCGAATATAAAATACACCACAGAGCGGGATCCCTTAGGTTTTTGAGCGAGTATTCAAGTCCCCTTAAAATGGAAGATCTTGAATTTGAAAACAAGTTTTGGGATCCGCTCTACCTTTTAAATTCATTTTGAAGACTCGAAAACATTTTTAAGAATGTTTGGGGTAAAGCTGATTTAATGAAGTAAATCAGTCCCCATTATATTTAGAAAATGTCTGAATATTATTATTTAAATAATATTCCCATAAAGAATAATCTTTATAAAAATAATCGAAGTAGAAGTATTAAAACTTAAACTTGAAATGGATATCAAATAACCAAAGATATACTTATATGAAAGTACTATCTTTATTTGAATAATCGAAAATAAGTTTGACTATTGACACCTTATTCTTTAATAAAATAAGGAATATATTTTAGTAATAAGCGGAGTCATAATATCTCGAATGAATATTATAAATAATATTCATTAAATAAAATAAAGGAGTCATACATCCTCAAATGAATATTCAAATAATATTCAATAATAAAATAAAGGAGTCATAAGTCCTCGAATGAATATTCAAAATAATATTCATTAAATAAAATAAAGTTATCGAATAAACCTTATTCGATTAATAGTTTTGAAAACTATAACCATATATTTATATAAATATATATGTATATATATACATATATACAAAATCTACTCGGGATCCTCGACTCCCGGTTTAGAAAATATTTCCACCTTTTGGGTCCCTATACTAAGGGTATATGCAAGTTACCGCTATCCTCTAGCATAGGTATTATCAACTGAATCAACAATTATATATGGAAAGAATATGAAACAGGCATGCATATATATACCATAGCAGCATGCTTCAATATATTGCAACATTTGCTAATATAAACATCATGCATTTATCGCAAGATAATGCATATACATATATACATCACAACAATAGTATAACGGGTAGAAAACTTGCCTGAGCGACTGGGGGTTACGAATGGCTCGGGACGAGTCTGGTAACCTATAAACAACAAGTAAGTTGGAATTAAACCAAAGTCACTTGTAAATCTATACTTTAACTAACTTAGACTCTAACGCTTGTTTTGCGCTTACTGATTCTCTTAAGTCACTCGAGTACCCTCGGCTCCACCATTTTTAATAATTTAACCTTTACGAGTTTTAAGGCGATTCTTTCGCGAGTGTCTTACCAACTGCCTAACACACTTACCATAAATGTTTCATACATTAATTAACCCTTTTTGGTCTTTAACCTATGTTTCAAAGTAAGGCGAGGGGAAAAGTTTCGTTCGCGAAACGCCGTTACTTGAAACGGTCGTTTCTCCTAAACCGTGCATCGGAATCGAACGAACTACATATCAAAACGAAGCTCGTAACATGAGCTATCTAAACATGGCAGTGGTCATAATCTAGCAGGGGGTTCTCGGGTCCTAATGTTATGCACAAAAACAGTCCAAAGAAAATCGGACGTTACGACGGCTATGTTTACGCGATTTCCCAATTTTTAACCATTCAAAACCAACCACAAACCAACCTCAAATCCAACATACAACCAACATCCATCCTCATCACATCATAACAACCCCAACCAATTCAATTTAATCATCATACTTATGCCTAAACTTAACTTTAATCATAATTAAGTTCTTTTAATCAAAACCACAACATTTACCATTCCATTTCACTACCATTCCAAATCCCAAACTCTAAATCACAACAACAAGCTACAATATCATCCTACCAATTAAAATCATCTTATAATACATAGGGATCTAGGGTTTGGAGATGGTATACCTTCCTTGAAGTGGTGGGATGAGCTAGGAAGCCTTAAGAAGCTTTGAGAAGTCTTAGGAAAGCTTGGATCTTCAAGAAAAACAAGAAAACTTCAAGTTAAAAAACTTGAAAACACTATTCATAGTCTTCTTCTTTGATTAAATGAAGAAGATTGAGAAGGAATTGATGGCTTAAACTCATGGTATAGCCCTAACTAAGCATGAAGATGATTAGGGAATTTACTCACCAATTTAGGAAGCTTGGATCTTGAATTTTTGAAAATTCTTGCCTAATGAATAGTAAAAAGCCGAGAGCTTCAAGAACAAAGCCTTGGTTGCTTTTTGATTTTTGATGAAAATGATTTTTGCTTGGCTTGGTTGCTTGGTTTTTGTGCTTGCTTTAGTCAATTACCTTCTTGCCCTTGAATTTGTATGGTTACAAAGCCACCACACCTCCTTCCTTCCCATGTCATGCTTATGTCACCTTGCACATATCATAATGCTCCCACTTGTCCACACCTTATGGTTTGATGATGTCACAATCCCTGGCTTCTTGTACAAGCTTGTCTCTTGGTCACTTATTTATTTTACGGTTCGCTTATCTTTCGTTCTCGTTTATCGTTTGAGGGATCATACCCGAGATCTTATTACTTAGGTTCCCTTAACCTTTCTCAATATATTGTATTCCTTCTATGATCCCCTCCTATAATCCTTTAATGTAAGTCCTTTTTATCCTGTTACCTTATACTCAATTCTCTCCGTATCTAGTGTATTTCCGGGAAAAATCAAAGTGTTCGGATTTGGATTCTGACGATCTTTACATACACTTATATCCCATATAAAGTACTAATAAAATCTCAGAATATCCATATCAGAACCCCTACATAGTGTGGCATGAAAAGTTTTCTCATTCAGCAAAAACACTATTCATAAGGGTTTCAAAAATTTCCCAAAAATTGGGGTTATTACACATACTGTCCCAAGTACAGAGATCACAAAGGAGATATTGTTGAAATGAAGCCTAATACTGCTAAGATCATAACTACTTTTTTGGGTTATAAGGCTGTGGAATTCAATCTAGAGTCTGACAAGGCATATCTGATAAGACTTGATCAGGATATAAGGAAAGCTATGATAAATAATCTCAGAGCAGCTATTTTTCAAACTGGTGAAGATACAGCTGAATTGAAAAATGCTAAAAGGAGGATGGTCAATGAACTTGAATATGCTGAGATATGTCTTTTGAAGAACTATCTCATAACAACTCCTGACATCAAAGAGATCAGAAATTGAAGCCAAGTCGAAGATCTACAACTGCTTAAATTCTAAAGTGTATACAGACTGAAGCTGATATCAGATCTTAAGGATGGTAAAGCTGAAAGGACTGTAAGTTGTAGTTATCAGTCAAATTATCATGCATTTGTACTTAATGTTTTTGACATCATCAAATATCTGTTAAACTTGTATATTATGCTAATTTACAAGTTGGGGGAGATTGTTAGATATATTTGTGATGTCATGTCTAATATAATTTGTGTTTAGTTTTCAGATCTTACTTAAACAGGACAAATCAGTACTTAACTGGAAATCAGTACTTATACTGAAGTCAGAACTTAATATATCAGAACTTAAGTTATCAGAACTTAAGTTATCAGGAGATAATATCAGGACTTAAGGAGACTTTCAGATAAGGAAGGCGACTGATTGAAAGGAAAGAAGATCAAGACAAACATAAGAAGATATATGCATGAAGAAGGAATTCTATGAAGAATAGAATACTTGGAAGAAAAGATAACTGATTGATATATATTAGGAAGCAGAATTGTATTCGATATTAATTAGAAGTTTATCTTGTAACTGTGTAGTATATAAACACAAATATAGGGTTTACACTATATGTGTTATCATTATCGAAAATATTATTCATTGTAACCCTAGCAGCTCTCGTGATAATTTGTTCATCACTAAGAGAGGACAATTCCATATTGTAACAGAGTTTATTATTTTGAATAAAATCCATTTTCTGTTACTTGAGTTCTTATATTCGATTTGATTGTAGTAAACACTGTATTCAACCCCCTTCTACAGTGTATGTGACCTAACATTCCCCTTGCACAATTTTTAGGAACTGTGAAGTATCTGCACTATTTGGTTTGTGGGCAAATGTAGGCCACCCCTTTGCTTGGATAGAGATAGGCTTCAGAAAAAGCAGCTATCTGAGCTTTCTTGAGTTCATTGAGCAATTGGGTATCCTCTGGAATTACTGGATTAACTCTATCAATAATTACATCCAAGTCAGATGCTCTCGTGGATTGAAGATTTAAGAGAGACACTTGTAGACACCTGTGCAAGCCACAATCATTGACATTGGCCACTATCCTCTTTTCCACAATTCTGCATTTGTAAGTGTTTGTGGTAGTCTACCAAGGTTTTGATATCTTCATGTTGACTTTTTACCAATGCTGTCAGTTGAGAGACTTGATTTGTGAGAGAATCATTGGATGTCTGTAGAGTGGAGACTTGCGGTTGAAGAGACTGAAGTTGGAGGTTTGTTGATGTGGAGAGTGGTTGTTGGGAGCTTGTTGAGACAGGAGCACCAAAAGTAGATTGAATGGACTCCTTAAGTCCCTCCATCAATAAAGCTGAAGGTTCATATTTAGCTTGATGAAATTGATCCAATTTGACCCTTGTGTCATTGTTACTGGTGATGTGATTATAGACAACTTCATGCAGAGCCACAAAGGATTAATTTAGATTTTTGATGCTCTGCTCCATACTGGTGACATCAAACCTTGCTATTTGCTCATCAAATTTCTTAAATTTATTCTTGATTTCCACCTGAGTTGGCATAAGGTCATCCAGTTTGTCCTTCACCAATCTTCTTATCCTATCTTGATGACTATTCAGAGTCTGTTGTAGTGCTTTACCAATAAGGTGAAAGGCTTTGAGCTGTGCTTTGTAGACTTCTGTAATAGCATCATAAACCTCCTGTGGACTAAGTATTTTGGCATTGCTTCCTAGGATACTTATGTATTCTTCTCTAAACCTAGCCAAATCCTCATCCATCTCCAAACTGAAATATTTGTCTAGCCAAGCATCCATTTTTCCATCTTGCTCAGCTTCATTGACAATCTTTTGTTATTGTTCTTCAACATCTATTTTGTAAGAAAGCAAGATGGCCTGATAATCCTGATTGGACATATCAGTTGTGAGCAATTGTTGGGTGATGTTGGCAAGGCCAGAAAGTTGGTCCACTAGAGGATCATTCATTGTTATTGGCTGAGTCTGAACATCCTGCATCTATTATGAGATGAGGTGTGAGGGTTATTGTGTAGGGTTAAAGGTATATGGTATGTCTGTTTGAGTTGAGGTAGAGGGTTGAGAAGTGGTTGGTAACCCTGTGATTGGAATCACAGTTGAACTCATAGTAGAAACTGTGGTTGTGACAGTGTGTTTTTCACCAAGAGTGGGACCTCCATTTGAATTGGAGGGGATTTGACCAGGTTAGTGTCATGTACCATGGCCTCAAATCCTTTTTCTTCTTACAAAGAACCGGAACCTAAAAGTGTTGTACTTGTCTCCCCAATAGTTGGATCATTGACAATTGGACTCCTAGCTTCAATTGACAGAGCAATCTCAGCTAGGGTTTTGAAGGGAGTTGTCCCTATATGAGGAACCTTCAATTGAATTGGAGAGGATTTAGATAGATCCCCCTCAGGAGTACTACCCTAAAACCTTTCAATATGTAAAGATTGATTTGCACATGAAGGTGCATTTGTGACAACCACAGGGTCTTCAGTTAAAACTGATGAAACCCTTGTGTTTTTGTTGGTGTCATCAAGGTCTAACCCAGAGTGTAGTCTCTCACCAACTAAATGTGGTTCCAAGGTGGTGAGCACAGTTTCATGAACCATGTCACTTGATGTTGACAATACTTATGAAGTGGAGACAAGTGTTTCATTGTATGTAGAAGAAATTTGAGAGATTAGATTAATAATTTGAGAATTGAGTGTTGGCAGCTCCCCCTGAATAGATGAGTGATTTTCAAAAGATGTGCTCTCAGAGTGTGTGCCATCCTTATTTCTTCTTTCATACACTTCAATGTGTTCAAGTGGTGGTGCATACTCTTTACAAGATGCACTAGGGAGAGTGCTTTGTTCAATAGAGACACCCTGTTGAAAGGATGCCTGTAGAGTCTGTTTTAAACCCTCTTTTACAACTGCATCCCTTTAGAAGGATACAGAGGTATCTAGTTGAGTGGTCAACTCAGTTTGCTTTACCTTCTTCGGCTTCTTGACCAAGGTAGACTCTGGTTGTGTTTGATCCTCATCACTCTCATTTATTACTGTCAAGGGTGCCTGCATTCTCTTCTTTTTATTCACTTCACCCTTTTGAGAGGATGAAGTGGTTGGTTTCCTAGCTTCTAATGGTAAAGAAGAAAGGGTTTCAGTTTAGGAAGGCCCCTATTGGTGTTCCTCTATTTGTTCTTCCACAGGGACAAGAGCCATAACTGTACTAATTTGGACATTTGACCTCATGTCAGGCATAGGGTAAGGGTAAGTCCTAAATCTCTCCAACATAAATGGAGTGATTCTAAGACTTACATCTACCTTATTTTTAGTAATAAGTGAGCCAAATAGAATTTTGGACACCTGTTTATAATTTCCTATCTTTGTTTTATTTATACCATTAAGTAAATGAATGTCTTGAACTTTATGATTTAATGTAGACATTATAAACCTAGGAAAGAAAATTTCCTTACCTTTTATAGCCAAAGGCATTGTGAGCCTTGTGCTAAGTTCCTGCAGAATCAGAAGCCCCATATTTATGTGTTTGTTGTGAGCCATCGAGAATACCAGCTTCTGGACCACACTTGAAATGTTATCATACCCTGTTTTCCTACAAGTGAAATCTCTCACAATGGAGTCAAATAGGAATGACCATTCCTTCCTCAAATGCTTCTTGTTTAGGATGGCTAGGTTGATCCTTTCACTGTAATTGATGGAGTCCATGAATTCAGTCAATTCTTCTTGAGTAGGCACACCAAGTTGTTAATAAGAATCCTCAAAACTTTGTTGACATCAATTTCATTAAATTCTACCCGTTGCCCTTGAATTGAACAGTTAACCACCAAGGATGAAGCTTGGTTCTCATGCACAACTGTCTTAACCACAGTTATGTTCCATAAATTATTGAGAACATCCATATATAGAATTGGATTTGTAGTTAGAGCACCTGCAAAGAATGTCTCAAAAAGGAACTTAACAAATATCTTGAAGCTATCATGAGCTTGGTCAGCATCTGCGAATGCAAGATAGTTGGAGCCCTCCTTTGGGATAAAAGCTCCAACAATGTTTGATGCCATTAGAAGTGTTTGAGGTTTGATGGGTAAGAAATTTGAAAGAGAAAGAGTTTAAGTGGAGAGAGAACGGTTAAGATTTGAAGAAATTAGGTCACTTGAGATCTCGAAAGCGTAAAGAGGGGTTATGTCGAGATGTCTGGGTATTTATGGAAAAAGGTAAATGACTTGTCGAGAAATAGAAATAAATGTTTGGGATTTTCTTATCGAGAAGTCACGTGTGAGAATGGATACATATCGATATCACTACGTCATAAATTAGATTCTGCAACCCCAAGAAACTGTAACTAAAGGCCAAAAAAGCGTTGCTAAAGGCCAAAAAAAGGCTATGGAGACTCTTTTTCGGGGTTGCAATTTTAGGCGTTGCAATAGAGTATTTTGCAACCCCGGTGACACCCTATTGCAACCCTTGTTTATCCGTTACAGAAATGTGTTATTGCAACACCAATGGGTTTGCAATAGGTCTTGAAAAGTGTTACAGTAGGGTTTGGGCTATCAGTATAATATTTGTGGGCCCCACAATGGGGTCCTCATGTGGGGTATTGATGCAACCTTTTTGCAACGCTTTTTAGTGTTTTTTGCAACAGTTTTAGTGTTTTTTTGCAACATTTTACACTGATTATTAGCAACACTATAAAGACATATTGCAACACTTTTACAAAAAAAAATGCTAGGAACTGTTTGTAAATTATCATGCCCATAAATAAGATATTGTCTTAAAACCAACACAATCCACAAACCATAACATCAATCCACTAACCATAACATCAGTTACCCCATAATACCACTACCTTCACCATCACCATCACCATACTACCATCCTTATATAAATAAACTTGAACCAATAAGACTACATTTTGCCTTTTGATAGGATTATTACAATGCTATATGAACATTCTCATGCAACTATTTACTAATGCTATGAAATTACATGGTGTTTGTTAGCCGTTATTTGACAATGATTCTTCTTCTGTGTGGTTGTTTCTCTCCATGGTGAGCCACATTCTTCTTCTCCATGCTCTTCTTTTGAGAACTCCTCGATCAATTCACGCTGCCTCTGGGTCAAATTCCTACAAATAAAATAGAACTTTATTCAGCATATTTGGTAACATTTCTTAATTTTCTGAGCTGTAGGTAATAAATATGCCAGAAACAGATTTAGTGCATCCTTGCCTAAACAGACCAATCGGACTTATCTGGGCGGACGAAATAGACCAAAAGAGCAGGAAACCTTGGCCTACAAGAACCAAAATAGACCCATAAAAAGATATAAAGTAGTTCCCATACAAAAATTTGAAACTTTATAGGTCCTGAAACCAAACTGGATTTCCTTTTCACCCACTTAAGTCTTAACAAACAAAACAAGACAATAAATTAGGACCTCCTCTTCGAAAAGTAATGAATAAGAGACATTTTATGTAAAACAACTACTCCATATCCATTCATATTAGTATCTCACTTTCCAACCATTTGTGAATGCTACATTCAGTTTCAAACAAAGCATACTAACCTAACTACAACTATTATAATCCTTTAACAGGTATGCTTTCTCTAGATTAAAATGTAATTAAACTTATATGTTTTCCTATATTATATAAGTGTAAAATGTAAATATATATATCTGGAGATACTTGGAGATGAAGAAAATCTCAAGTCATGTCCCCTCTTTCACACCCAATATATACCTTATATAACTTTGCAAATCTCTTTGTCCACCCATCCTTATGTTCATATTTTCCTGCTATAATACAAAACTGAAATTAGATATCTCATTGACATGTATATACATCCAAGTAATAAGTGTCCTCAAGAACAATTAACACCAAATTTTACAATCATAAATTACAATATAGATGAGCAGAGAAATTATAACGCACCTTTGTTACTTTGTATCAGCAATCTTAATACTTAACCTCACGTTTCTTCTTAAAAGCTGATTTAAGAACCAGCAAGCAAGCAATAAAAAGACCAGAACCAACTAATCCTCCCACCACAATAGCCACTATTTTTTGTGTGTTTTGACCCATGCCTTTCCCTTTACTACTTTCTGTATCTACAAGTTTAACACCAACATATTATTATAATCAAAATAGTCATCCACAAACAGTTACATACATTTACTTCCACACACATATGACCCAGCAAGAAAGAATCTAATTCTGGTTCACCTAACATTAGTAAGAGAAAGAACCCGAACATTCTGAGTAGCTGTTGTGATAGCCACATGTAGTCTTACAACATTTTCATAATCCTCCTTATCAACATCAGAAGTATACCGTGACTGTTTAAAAAGAAAGGTAAGCATAAACTGATGTATTAGTATATCTGTTATATACAAAATCTATGCCATACAAAGGATTTGATCATCTTCTTCCACTTCTTAATTAAACAAACATTTCCTTTCATTCCAATTTAAGTCAGCATGAAAGGTAATATATATCATTAAAGGTATAATTGAAGGATGCAAACCGTTCCAAGTGTTTGTCCTCATTTGTAATATATATCATGAAAGGTATAATTGAAGGATATTTCTTCATAAGGCCCATCTGCAAACAATATAAAAAATTAAATACTATAAAGGTACGAAACCATATTGCTATAAAATGCATCTGTACATATGTTTTACCACAAAATTTAGGCTCAAGTGAACACCCTCAACAACTACTGATTCTTTTCTCTGTTCCCACCCTGTGATCAACCGATCGAGACCATCAATCACCATCTCACTTTTTGCCTTGTATCCTTCAATAGCCATCTATTTTGGACTGATCAACTCGGCAGTGCTTGAACCTCCCTTTGGCGATGTCTTTCCACTGTTGGAACTATCAGATACATCACCCGTTGATAGCGAGTGAGAGACTAGTTTCTTCGCCTTCTTTTTTAGCTTAGCTTCTCCAACAGCCACACGATCAAAATATTCCCCAGCATGGTAGGTGGAAGCCCAAAGTAAAGGATTTTGCTTCTCATCAACAAAACTCCTCATCATATGTCGAATTGAGTCTGTTGATATAAAAGTTGTTATGCCCAGTCTACTACCATGCAAAATGAATTGAAAGCTTAACAACTAGAAAAGATGACTTTATAACTTCAATTGACAGCCTAGATTTTATTATTTATGAGCATGAGAAGACCTACTGTATCTATGAAGATACTCAATAAAAATATTGAATTACTAATAACAGACATAGAGTAGTACTGACGAAAATAAATCCAGCATTACCTCTGATAAAACTTTGTCATAGAAAAACAGAACAGATTGGTAAAGAACAAAGGTGTCTGAGTTAACATTCATAAACAAATTAATAAAACATTCCGCAAAAACTAAAACAAGTGTACACAAATTAATAAGAGATCAACATTCATAAACTATAGATATACTAAATCTAACACCAAAAGATCCCACTCCCAAATCAATCCTATTACATACCCAAATAATAAAATGTAATATCTCGAGGCGTTATAAACAAAAAATACGTAATGGACATATAAAGCTTCACCTAAATTACCAAGCAAGGCGCGAAACAATAAGTCGGTCATATTTCTTTAGCCTTATACATTTTACACAAACCAGAACAAAAAGACAAAAAAACATTAAAGCTGCATAACAACACAAAATAAGATAAAACCGAAACCGAGTTCTCCAATTTAACATCGCCTAAATCCTAATCAGCTTACGAACTCCACCCCCACACCCAACAATTCAGTAGCCCCAAATTATACAAACCAGTGTCCTAAAAAACCTGAAAGACAATAAAACATTAAAGGAGCATAGACAGTAACAATGTAACACAAACCCCAAAAAGCCGAGTTCTCTAACTTAACATCACATAAATCCTAATTAGCATACACACTCCATCCCCACCCCCAATATCTCGTTAGCCCCAAATTACACAAACCAGTGTCCCAAGAAAATGAAATATAACAAAACATTTAAAGCAACAGAAATAGTAACAGAAATAAGAAAACACCGAAACTGAGTTCTCCAATATAACATCACCTAAATCCTAATCAGCTTACACACTGTATCACGGATACAGTGGTGACTCAGAGGGGGGGAGAGAGAGAGAGAGAGCCTGGAAGTGCGAAGTTGGGAGAGCATCTGAGCATAGTATTTGAGTAAATCTTTGATATCGTTGGACTGCTGACTCGATCCAATTTACATAACAATCAAATCATGGGAAAATCAAATCTGATTCACTAGAGTCTGTAAAAATAAAACTGATTATTATGAAGAGAGAAAGTGTGTGTTATATAGCTTCGAGTATATAGATAGAATTGTAATATCTGTTTTTAGGGTTGTGAATGAGAATTGGGGGAGCTGGTAGGTAGGGTTTTGAGAGGAGGGGCCTTCAATATTTCCCCCAAAGTTAGTAGGTGGTACATTTCCCGCTCACCAAATCCCTGTACAACTGTTTACATTATAAAAATATATTAATTAATTTTATAACACTTGTTTGATTTTTATTAAATATATTTAATTTACCTTTTTTATTTTCGTAAGTTTTTATATTTTTTTATTAACTAAAAAATTAATTGTTTATCTCACAGCTGCCACATCAGCAGTATGTGACCTACTTGTAAAGACCCCAGTGACAGGTTAACATAATTTTAATAAAAAATTAAATATTTTTATTTATAATAGCCTTGACAACATTTTTTACTTCTTTGCTAACATAATTAAAATATGTTGTAATAGGTTAGATTAATGTTGTGTTGGGGTGACATTTTCTACGGTAACATCACTTAATAATGTTGTATAAGGTCGTTTATGGCGTAGTGAATATTGTAAATAAATCCATTAGTCACTTGTTAAGTTTTATAAAGCATTCAATTTATCATTATAATATTTTAAATCACTGCACTAATATTATTAACTTCTAAAAATAAATAAAATATATATTTCAATTATTATTTCATTTCTATGTAAAAAAATTACTAATTAATTAAATTCAAAAAATTCATCTTTAATTATATATGTCATTTTGGTAACACATTTTGACTCTACGGCAATATCAAAAAAGAGGGGTTGCGGTAGACATTGATTTTGAAGACTACTATTACACTTTTCTTTGCAACCCCACCGTGAAAGGTTGCAGAATCCAATCTATGGCGTAGTCACTTTCCTGACTCTTCTTGAGAATTAGATAATGACTTATCGAGATGTCAAATAGATATTCAGTTTGTCCTGAATGGACTGAATTTTTTCAGTTTTTATTTGAATAACTCAAAATAAAATTAGAATGATTTTATATCAAAAGTATCTTACTGAAATAATTTATTGATTTAAATTATTTTAATTTTAAGTGCTCGAGAAGTCTAAAATATATACTTGTAGAGAACTCAATGAGTTAACATATATCGAAATCTCTACAATGACTTGTCAAGAAGTCATAATAAGTCTTGTCGAGAAGTCCTTCGAGAAGTCAGTAAAATGACTTATCGAGAACTCTATCGAGAAGTCTTAAACTGACTTGTCGAGAAGTCAGTTAGACTTATCGAGAACTCAGTTCTCTATATACTTTTGTTCTTTTTGATTCTGTCTTATGCTAATTTTACATATTGAAGATGTAAATTAACAGTTAGACAATTTTCTTAGAATTTGAAAAATTCCAAGGTAAATTTTGAATTTTGAAAAATATATATATATAGAGAGAATTATGAAATATTTTGTAATTTATTTTTTCAGTTAATTTTCAATTAAATTAAATTAATTTTGATTTACTAGAAATTAATCTACTGCAATATATTAGTTGAGTTCTTGCCTTTAGGATGAAGAATTTAACATTCCAATTTCACCAACAAGTCTACTGAAAGTTGCTTCATCCAAAGGTTTAGTAAAAATGTCAGCTAATTATTTTTCTGTTGGAACAAAAATAAGCTCAATAGTACCATTTGTAGCATGTTCTCTAATAGGATGGTACCTAACATTAATGTGCTTTGTTCTAGAATTATTAACTGGATTAGCAACTATAGAAATAACATTAGTATTGTCATACATAATTGGAATTTTGTGTAATACTAGGTCATAGTTCATTAGCTGATTTCTAATCCGAAGCACTTGAGCACAACAACTTCCAGCAACTATGTACTCAACCTCAGCTATGGAAGTTGACATATATTTTTATTTTTTGCTATACGAGGATACAAGTCTTTGTCCAAGAAACTGACAACTTCTACTAGTTTCTTCCTGTCAACCCTGAATCTAGAAAAGTCTGCATCTGTGAATCCAACAGCTTCAAATCCAGTTCCCTTAGGATACCATAATCCCAAGTTTGGTGTTACCTTTAAGTATCTGAATATTCTCTTCACATCCATCAAATGTGATTCCTTTGGATTAGCTTGAAATCTTGCACATAAACATGTTGTAAACATAATATCTGGTATACTAGCAGTCAAATACAACAAAGATCCAATCATTCCTCTATAACCTGAAATGTCTACACTTTTTCCTTTCTTATCTTCATCCAACTTTGTAGCTGTAGACATAGGTGTTGATGCAGGTGCAGAATCAACCATTCCAAATATCTTCAATAAATCTTTAACATACTTGGTTTGGCTGATGAAAATTCCATCACTTCTTTAACTGACTTGAAGTCCATAATTCTCCTATCATGCTCATTTCATATTCACTATGCATGAGTTTTGAGAATCTTTGACACAACTTTTTATTAGTAGAACCAAAAATGATATCATCCACATAGATTTGAACTAGGATCATATAACCATTATGCTGTTTGTAGAAGATAGTCTTGTCAATTGTTCCTCTAGTGAATCCATGTTTAAGCAAAAATTCAGACAGTATATCATACCAAGCTCTAGGTGCTTGCTATAATCCATATAGAGCCTTGAGTAATTTGTATACAAAGTCTGGAAATTCTGGATCTTCAAATTCAGGTGGCTATTGCACATAAACTTCTTCTTTCAACTCAGCATTAAGAAATGCACTCTTTACATCAATTTGATACACTTTAAAGTTTGAGTGTGCAGTAAATGCAAGAAAGATCCTTATTGCTTCAAGTCTTGCAACTGGAGCAAAAGTTTCAATACAATAAATACCTTCCTCCTATGAGTAGCCTTTTACAACCAACCTTGCTTTGTTTCTTGTCACAATCTCATTTTCATCCATCTTGTTCCTGTACACCAACTTTGTTCCAATTATACTTCTGTTCTTTGGTGCAAGAACTATCTTCCAAACTTTGTTTCTTTCAAACTGATTTAGCTCTTCTTGCATAGAAGAAATCCAGTCAGGATCAACTAAAGCTTTCTCAGTTTTCTAAGGCTCAATTTATGAAAGAAAGCATGCATGTAGGCATTCATTAGTAGTTGCACTTCTAGTCCTCACACCAGCATTTGGGTCACCAATAATTCTGGTATGATTTTGTTGACTTGAATTTTCTGCATTTTCTTCACCATTGGCATGACTTGCAGAACTTTTTTCTCTTTCTCCCCTTGAGTTTGTGCTATCAAATTCAGGTGTTTGAGATGAGTTTCCATTTTCATGATTCACTTGCTCAGTTGACTCTTCATTCACTCTGTTGCTTATGTTAATTTCAGCTTCATCTTCAGAATCACTATCAATATTCAAATTTTCAAACTTAAGGGCTTCAACTTCATTTTCATCAATGTACTCCAAGCCTGGACACTTGTCATCATCAAAACTCACATTTGTGCTTTCCATAATATTCTTTTGTTCAAGCACATAAACTCTGTAGGCAGTTCTTTCCAATGAATATCTCAGAAAAATTGCTTCAAAAACTTTAGAGTCAAATTTTCCCACATATTCAGAATTGTCTATTAATATAAAACACTTGCTTCCAAACACATGCAGATGCTTTACAGTAGGCTTCTTTTTTGATAAAATTGAGTAGGGTGACTTGCCAAGATTCTTCTTGATGAGATATCTATTTTGAGTGTAGCATGCAATATTGACATCTTCTTCCCAAAAACTTGTTGGCAACTTGGCATCTTACAACATTGTTCTAGAAGCTTCTACTAGTATTCCGTTCTTTCTGTCAACTATCCCATTTTGTTGAGGTGTCCTTGCAGCTAAGAACTCTTGAACAATGGCCTTATCCTTGCAGAATTTATGCAGATTTGCATTTCTGAATTCTGTGCCGTTGTCACTCCTTATTCTTTTTACATAATTCTGATTTTCAGCCTGCTTTTCAATTTTCTTGATGTGTTCAATTATGATGTATGAAGTTTCATCCTTAGAATGCATAAAATCTACCAATGTGTACCTTGAGTAGTCATCCACCATCACAAGTGTATATTTCTTTCTAGAAATTGATAAGACATTAACTGGTCCAAATAGGTCCATGTGAATGAGTTGTAAAGGTGCACTTATGGAATTCATAGTTTTGCTCTTGTGACTAGACCTCTTCATTTTTCCATTTTGACAAGCCTCACATACTTCATTTTGAGCAAATTCCAAGTTTGGCATGTCTCTCACTAGCTCCTTTTTCATCAGGGTGTTAATTGCTTTCTAATTCAGGTGAGAGAGCTTTTTGTGCCACATCTTGCTTTGCTCAATAGATTCCTTGGTGTAGAAGCAACATATTCCATCCTTATTTGCTGAGTATATGTCTGCAATAAACATGCTTCCTTTTCTTGCTCCTTTCAAAGCAACTTCACCAGTCTTTTTGCTGATAATTGAGCATTCTCTTTTGTCAAATGAAACATTGAATTCTTTATTTGTGAATTGACTGACACTCAGGAGATTAACCTCAAGACCATATACTAGTGCAACATCTTCAATGACAACATTTCCAGAAATTAAGTTGCCATATCCTATTATGAATCATTTGTTGTTGTCTCCAAAAGTCACTAATGTGCCAACCATCTCCTCTAATTATGATAGCAGGGCCTTATCACCTCTCATATGCCTGGAGCATCCACTGTCTATGATCTATATGACCTTCTTCACTTTGCCCTGCACACAATGAGGATTAAGTGTGTTTAGCTACTGTTAGTCGCTAAGCATGCGCTAATAATTCACGCAAGTGTATGCGATCGCAAGTAATATAGAATTATTTCTAGTTCATTCCCAAAGAGACTGGTTTAAGTTAACTATGTGATTTATGCACTTATGCAACAATGATATGGTTATTATTCAAAGCTAAGATGAATAACAATTTGAGTTTTGATTATACTACGATTAACTATTGAGAATTATACTAGAGAACATTAACTAAGAGATTAAAGAGAGTTGAATAATATATGACACAATGATGGGATTCTAACTTCATTAAATACTTCATTCAATAGATTTTTTGTTCTTAATCTTAGCATGTAATGGTGATGACATTAATCAGACAACACGAAACTGATAAACACCAACTTTCGTTGTACGAATACCATACTACCAGACATCCATAAAAGAGATAGAAGCTGAATATACACCAATTATATTGAGACCCTATATGTCTATAGAATTTGATAACATAACGGTATAATGCATAAGTTATCTATCATGATTACATAGGGCAAGTAAGATGGTTAAAATTATCTATGAATCATGCATATCAATAACACATGAACCTATTATAATATATGGGATATATCGTGTAATTATTTTGCAAATAAATAAATATTATGCATGTTCCGTATTTATTTTGTGAAGTATTTGTTAAGTGGTATATGTGTTTGGATGTTTAAAAATAAT
Organism: Apium graveolens; assembly: GCF_009905375.1. NCBI lineage: Eukaryota > Viridiplantae > Streptophyta > Magnoliopsida > Apiales > Apiaceae > Apium > Apium graveolens. The sequence goes on from NC_133651.1 coordinate 268,113,787, forward strand.
ATCAATTGAGTATTTTAATTTTTATATGTCAAAAATAAAAATAGATAATTGTAATATCTTTCTATTTATTTTTATGTTGATTTATGATTTTATAGGAAATATATGGATTTTATAAATTCTTTTTCCGAGTATTTATAAACTATTTTATATAATCAGGAACTAGACGACGTCACCCGTTTATACGTTTTTATAACCCAAAACTCTTCCGAGAACTCCTTCCTAACCTAATTGTAATATTCCGAGGATTTTCCATGTTTCAACTTTTTCGATCCGGTGTACGATTTATCCTGCGCGGGTCCCGGCGTAATATTTTCGATACATTATTCGTTTCGGTAAATCAATAAAACTCGTATTTCGATAAACGGGATTTTTTTATTAAACTATTACAATTATCACCTCGTAATACGTGTAACCAGGCGCTGGGACCAAGACCTCAGTACAAATTGTACTGATTTGGATAATTATCCCGAAAACTGGTACCGTTTGGATCTGTTTTTATAAATAAACATACCATTTTATATCCGGAATGATCCAACGGGATACTAATTTTCCGTAATCATAAATAGCCTTTACCGTATTTTATTTCGTACCGAAAATCATTTGTAAACAGTAATCATAGAATTTTCCAGACAAAAACCCTAATTTCATAAAACCTTCTGAGAATCAAACTACAATTTCAAGGTGTTATTGAAATCGGTTAGGAAAGTTGGAGTAACCAAAACGAAGGATTTGGAGTGTACTTTCAGATTCCATAACTTATTTTACTGCAGAAATCAAGGTTTAATTTCTATATTTTTCTTTATTTTCGAATTATTATGATTAAAATTATGAATTTTTGTTTAGATGATTGTTTGGATGATCTGATGATTGCATGTTGTAGAGCTTGTTTTCCTGATGATTTTCATGTCATATGACTGATTTGGAGTTCAATAACATGTTCAAAATTGAGTTTAATTTTCGAATTTTAAAATTAGGGTTTATAACCCGTATGAATGTTCTTAATTGAAATTTAGGGCTTTTTGATATAGGGGTTATTAGATATTGAAATATAGTGGGTTTTGTTCCTCATGAAATTTACAATCGATTGATGTATAGCTCATTAATAGGCGATTCATGGTTTGAACAGAGTTGTGTTTTGAAATTTACGCTGAGTCACCGGAAACCGGTGAGTTTTCTGGCCATTTTCCGGCCAATTCTGGGAAGGGTTGTGTGTTTTGATTGCATATACAAGTTGCTGGTAGCCTTTAGTTTAATTATGGATAGTTTGGTGGCCTGAAGTGGCCAGAATCGTGTTCTTCGACCACACTCCGGTGAGTAGACGGCGGGGGTTTGCAAAATTGCAAACATGCCCCCGAACTTTTAAAGAAGAAACAGTTTAGTCCCTGTAGTTTTCAGAATTTTCAAAAATAGGATTCATGTTTATAAATTATTTAAAAATCATATTTCTTATTTATTTTAATTATAAAAATTTGTTTTTAATTTCTGAAAATTTCAAAATTTATTATTTTAATTCAAATTATTTTTTAATTCAAAAATAAATCTGAATTAATTAGTTAATTAATTTTAGTTAATAATTAATTATTTAATTGGTCAATTTATTTGAAAATTAATTGATTAATTGATTTAATTAATTATTAATTGATTTTAATTAATTATTTAATTAGATTTAATTATTTATTAATGATTTAAAAATTCTGAAAAATAGTTTCGAGCTTTAAAATATTATTTTAAATTGTTTTCAAGGCTCGGTAAGTATTAGAAAATTATTTTGAAGCCAGATGTGGCCAACCGAACCCTGTTTATTGCTTTAAAATTTACCCAATGACCCGTTTTAATTCTGAAAAATATTTTTAAAAAATTATATTAAATACCCGAAAGCCTGTTTATGACCCGAGACTTGTTTTTAGCGTAACTTTCAATCCGTTAGTCGAATTTGGGTAAAACGAAGGGTAGATAGAAGTGTATACCGAATAGAATCATATGAGTAGAGTATTGATAGATGCTTATGTTATGTGAGCAGAAGAGGCAAGGTGTAGGAAAGGGAAATAGATAGTCGAGGAGTAGGAGATTGTGATTGGAAATTGGTGAAGTATAGCAAGCTAGTACCAGGCAGGTGTTCTGAACTTTCTCGAGATATATTGTAGATGATTGATAGTCCTGTTTTATATTGCAAGTGCTTTGAAGCACTGAATCCTAAACCTTGATTCCAGCTATTAATCTTTGAGCCGTAAACCTTATTCTTTCTGAACCATTGATTGTTAAATCCCCAAATACGAACCACAGATATACGATACTACTCCATAAATACATGCAAACTAAATACCAAACACTGAATCAGATTGCTTACATATTCAAATCATTGTACCTTACGCTCTGAAAGACCAAATCCTTATAACCTTGAAACTTTGATTCTTTTGTTATCCATTTCTTTCATCATTTGATAGCCATATTTCATTTGTGAAGATTGGAACCATCTCATTATTGGACATCCAATGTTGCTTATGAATTTGTTTACTGCTTTACATTATTTATTCTGTTTTTATGTTAGAATTAGATTGTTTTATAAAATTGTGGACCAGATTCATGGTCAGACCAGATTGGTGGTCAAGTTAGGCCAATGTGTGCCTTGGATCCAGTTTTAGAGCAGAGCTGTGTGCCTTGCTCAGGGTTAGTACATGACTGATCAGCAGCCTAACCTTGGTTTTTAAAATAAAAATATAATATCTAATTCTAAATCATTATTCATTGTTCACTTGATACCATAACTCTTTTCACTTGATGAACATTATTCTCAGTCTTGTCATTGTGACTTGCTGAGCTAGGTAGCTCATTTGTGCGATATTGTTTATGTTCTTTTCCAGTTAAGAAGGAACCAGTTGGTAGCGAGGATCCCCAATCCAGTGTGAGAGCTAGGGGTCTAGGTTGACCGAGTTAAGCTAGCTGACAGCTTTTGAGATAGTTTGAGTTGGTAAAAGTTTGTAATAAAGTTTAATATTCAGTTCTGAGTTTGAATAATTGTGATTTGGACGTTTATAATATAAAGTGTGTGTGTGTGGCTTGTGTACATACTTTCACCTGTTGCGGTCCGTGGTAGTTGGTAAGTAGGGTCACAACATATTATTTTATCTTTATTATTATTATAAGCAAGTTATAAATAAGGTGTGTGTGTGTGGACCCCAAACTTCTGACCCGGGTTTGGAGGGCGCCACAGGTTTGATATTAGAGCTACAGGTTAAAAGTCACTGACACAAGCCTAGGTTGATGGGAATGGGTAGAGGGTTATGATTAGAAGTAAGGAAATAGAAAGATAGAATGTCGAGAGGTTGAGTGCGATGGTATAACGGGTATTAGTATAATTCACGTTGTGGTTCGAGATTCTTATATTGCGATATGATTTCAGATAACAGTGATGACCGACTTTTTCATTTCCGTACCAGCCGATCACTCAGAGCCCTCAGTTGGAGGACCATCTTCAGATCCACGTCTTGTTGTTCCACCAGTGTTGGCTATTTTACCTCCATCTGTGTTGCAGCCCGTACCACTGCAGGCTATTCCACCCCTAGGCATGAGGCAACTTATTAGAGGACCCCCACCAGCTGATTCAGATTCCACTGGGCATTCAGTTGCGGGTGCCCCATTCCAGTCTACATTGCATCCTGTTCCTTATTACCGGTATGAGGCTCTTCTATTGGAGCGTGATTCCTTGTTAGCACAGATCCGAGAGCTGCAGCATATCATCAGGACTATAGATGTTAATCGTGGTGTGAGGGAGCTTCGAGAGGAGATCCATGTGACACGCATGATTCTTGAGGCTAGGCTACATGGAGCTACATTACCTGGACAAGGCCCGGATGCATTTATGGGATGGTCTAGTGAGGTGATGGAGGATCTTGAGAGGCTAGGCAGACCAGAGTTTCCTTGGAGTTAGATCCAGAGATGGAGATGTTGATCAGTGCTGCTGTGGTTGTTTAGTATGTACAGTAGTGTGTAGTATGTATCAATAGACTTTTGGGTTGTATTTATAGACTAGATCTGCTGACTAGTGAGTAGGTTTGTTGTACCCTTTTGCTTTTACTTCCAAAGCATTTTAACGCTTGTACTACCTAAAACTTTTGATCTATATATATCAGTACCTTTTCCTTTCCAGCATTGTCATTTACATTACTGCACCTGTTTTACTTTCCTTTATTTATTGCACAAGTTATACCCATGTGATACTATATACCTTATTCCCTTAACTGTTTATATTCTGTAAAGAAGCATGCAATTTACTTAGTTCAACTGTTACAACTGTTTTAAAAAAAAGAAGAAGATATTTCTGCTTTAAAAACTTTTCTTTTATGCAAAGGATTTGATTTAAAAGCTAAATAAGTTGTTTGATTCTTTACAGAAAATGCCTCCCAGAAGAAATACCCGCACCAACACCCAGAATGAAGAAACCAACAACAACAATAACAACCAAGATGATACAAACTAGAATGCAAACCTAGGACTCATAGACCCAGTAATAGCCCAGATTCTTCAAATCTTGGCTCAACAAACAGTTCACCTGACACAACAAGAACAAAGACAAACCAATCCCCAGGTAACTTTCAAAACTTTTCAGGCGGTAAACCCACCAGAATTCAAAGGTTCCTTAGATCCGATTGAAGCGAATGTTTGGTTAAAGGAAATAGAGAAGTCATTTGCTTTAGTTAAAGTGAAGGAAGAACAGAAGGTGGAGTTTGCAAGTTATTATTTGAAGAATGAGGCCACCTATTGGTGGGAGACTGTGAAGACATTGGAAGGTACATATGGTATTACTTGGGAGAGGTTCAAAGAATTGTTTTAAGAAAAGTATTTTCCCCAATTTGTTTAGGATCAAATGGAGCTGAAGTTTTTAGAGCTAAAGCAAGGAAATATGTCGATAGCTGATTATGAAAGTAAGTTTGAAGAATTGTCAAGGTATGTGCCATCATATGTAGATACTGACCGGAAGAAGGCCAAGAGATTCCAGCAAGGTCTGAAGCCATGAATCAGAGGGAAGGTAGCCATATTTGAATTGGATACCTATGCAGGAGTTGTACAGAAGGCCATGATTGCAGAGACAGAAAGCGAGATGTCACAGAAGGAAAAGGAAAGTAAGAAGAGGAAGTTTGAAGGAAATGAAAGACAGTCACAACCAGGGAAGTTTCCAAATTTTAAGAAGGGCAAGTTTCAGCCAGGGAGAAATTTTAATTTCAAGAAGAAAAATGCAGGCGACGGAGGTCAAAACAACTGTCCAGTCAATATAAATCAGCCAAATCAATTGAGGTTAACATTTTTGCAGATTGTCAGGTGTGTGGGAAGTAACACGGATGAGTTTGTAATAAGTTGAACGTGGTTTGTTTCAAGTGTAATTAGAAAGGGCACTATTCGAGGGAATGCCGCAATCAGCCAGCGAGAGAACCAGTAAACAAGGATCAGCCTACCCGAAATCCAGCGGTTAAGGTTCCAGCTATTGGATTTACATGCTTTAAATGTGGGAAGCCAGGACATATAGCCAGGGATTGCAAGACACCAGCCCCAGTTAGTAATGCATTGAGGATAATGGGATCTACTCCAACAGTGAATGAGGCTCCAAGGGCTAGAGTTTTTGATATGTCTGTGAAGGACGCTATCCAGGATACTAATGTCGTGGCAGGTACGCTTAATGTGAATTCTTTATGTGCCAAAGTGTTAATAGATTCGGGAGCAACTCGATCATTTATTTCTCAAGATTTTGTTAGTAAGTTAAATTGTCCAGTTGAGTATTTAAATGAAATAATGACTGTGGAATTAGCAAATCAAGAACATATATCTGTTAATCAAGTTTATGGGAATTGTGAGACTGAGATTTCTAGTATTAAGTTTTATGTGGATTTGATACCATTTAAGCTAGGAGAGTTTGATGTTATCTTAGGAATGGATTGGTTATCTAAGCACGATGCCCAGATAGATTGTCGAAATAAGAAGGTAATGGTAAAGATGCCAGACGAGAGGATAGTAACGTTTAAGGGCCAGAAGCAAGCAAAGAAGTTTTTAACGATGATCCAAGCCAAAAGGTTACTACGACAGGGATGCAAGCATTTCGGTGCATATGTAATTGATAGAAGTCAAGAACCAGCAAAACTTGAAGATATTCCAGTAGTTAATGAATTTCCAGACGTGTTTCCCGATGAGTTACCAGGACTTCCTCCAGACAGAGAAATTGAGTTTGCGATCGACTTAGCACCTGGAACGGAACCAGTATCCAAGGCCCCGTACAGAATGGCGCCCGTTGAGATGAAGGAACTAGCAAAACAATTGCAAGAGTTGTTAGAGAAAGGAGTAATCAGACCCAGTGTATCCCCGTGGGGTGCACCGGTGCTATTTGTCAAAAAAAGGATGGAAGCAGGAGACTGTGAATCGATTATCGGGAGCTCAACAAGCTTACAATCAAGAACAAGAATCCGTTACCCAGAATTGATAATTTGTTTCACCGGTTGAAAGGAGCCAAGTACTTCTCCAAGATCGAATTGAGATCAGGATATCACCAACTAAAGATTAAGCCAGAGGATATACCAAAGACAGCTTTTAGGACAAGGTATGGACATTATGAATTTTTAGTGATGTCTTTTGGATTAACCAATGCCCCGGCAGCATTCATGGACCTGATGAACAAAATTTTCAAGGAATACTTGGACAAGTTTGTTATTGTGTTTATAGATGATATTTTGATTTATTCAAAGACAGAAGAGGATCATGTAGAACATTTGAGGACAGCTTTGGAGATTTTGAGAAAGAAAAAGTTATACGTTAAATTTTCAAAGTGTGAGTTTTGGTTACATGAAGACCAGTTCTTAGGGCACATAGTCAGTAATGAAGGGATCAAAGTGGACCCAGCGAAGATTGAAACAATTACAAATTGGGAAAGACCGAGAACATCAACAGAGGTAAGAATTTTCTTGGGATTAGCGGGATATTATCGCCGATTTGTTCAAAATTTCTCAAGGATTGCAACACCATTGACGAAGCTTACACGGAAGAATGAAAAGTTTATATGGAACGATAAATGTGAAGAAAGTTTTCAAGAATTAAAGTGAAGATTAATCACGGCACCTATTTTGTCACTTCTAGATGATCAAGGGAATTTCGTAATCTATATCGATGCTTCTCATAAAGGACTCGGATGCGTTCTGATGCAGCATGATAAGGTTATTGCGTATGCATTAAGGCAATTGAAACCACACGAACAGAAGTATCCTACTCATGATTTGGAGCTAGAAGCCATAGTATTCGCTTTGAAGATTTGGAGACATAATCTATATGGAGAGAAATGCGAGATTTATACGGATCACAAAAGCTTGAAGTACATATTTACATAGAAGGAGCTTAATATGAGACAATGAAGATGGTAAGAGTTGATTAAGGATTATGATTGCATGATTAACTATCATCTCGGTAAAGCAAATGTTGTAGCGGACGTGTTAAGTCAGAAAGAAAAAAGTTGAATGTGTTATCAGTACCCGAAGAGATATACAAGGAATTTCGAGAATTGGAATTGGAAATCAGAGTATGCAAGTCTGATGAAGCAAAAGCGTATAGTATGACTTTCCAGTCAGAGTTGTTAGAAAAGATAAGAAAGTGTCAAGCAGAGATAATGGATCAGGACATTAATCGTTTGGTAGGAGAGGAATTGTGCACGCAAAAGGATGATCAAGGTATTCTTAGGTTTTCTTCTAGAATTTGGATTCCACCAGTAACGGAGTTGAAGAATGAAATTTTACAGGAAGCTCATAATTCAAGGTATTCAATCCATCCAGGAAGTACCAAGATGTACAAAGATTTAAAGGAAAATTATTGGTGGCTCGATATGAAGAGGGAAATTACATAATAGGTTAGCAGATGTTATATATGTCAGAAAGTTAAAGCAGAGCATCAGAGACCAAGTGGATTGTTGCAGCCATTAGAGATTCCAAAGTGGAAGTGGGAGCATATTGCCATGGATTTCATATTCGGATTACCAAGAACAAAAGCCAATCATGATGCCATTTGGGTTATAGTGGACAAACTTACCAAGTTAGCTCATTTTCTGCCTATAAATGAATGATTATCACAAGACAAGTTAGTGCATATGTACCTGAAAGAAATCGTAGTTCGTCATGGAGTCCCTGTGTCTATCGTATCCGATCAAGATCCGAGATTTAATTCAAGATTTTGGAAGAGTTTTCAAGAATGTTTGGGAATGAGATTAAACATGAGTACGGCTTACCATCCACAGACGGACTGCCAAAGCGAAAGAACAATCCATAAAATCGAAGACATGTTACGTGTTTGTGCTATTGATTTCAAAGGAAGTTGGGATGAGCATTTACCCTTGGTTGAATTTGCTTACAACAACAATTTTCATGCCATAATTGGGATGCTATCCTATGAAGCTCTTTATGGACGCAAATGTCGATCTCCTGTATATTGGGATGAAGTAGGAGAATGCAAAATACTTGGACCTGAATTAGTGCAACAGACGAAGGAAGTTGTTGAAGTTATCCAGAAGAGATTGATAGCAGTACAAGACCGTCAAAGGAAGTATGCAGATCAATCAAGGAAAGATATGGAATTCGAAGAAGGAAATCTGGTATTACTGAAAGTATCGCCGTGGAAAGGATTGACAAGATTCGGGAAGAAAGGAAAACTGAGCCCTAGATATGTCGGACCTTTTGAGATTCTAAAGCGTGTTGGTAAAGTAGCTTACGAGTTGGCGTTACCTCCGCACATGGAGCACATTCACATTGTTTTTTACATATCGATGCTTAAGAAGTATAATCCAGACTCCAGGCATGTAATCGAATATGAGCCAATAAAACTTCAAACAGATTTATCATATGTATAGAGTCCGATAGAGATTCTAGAAGAAAGAGAGAAAGTGTTAAGAAATAAAGTGGTAAAATTAGTAAGAGTACTGTGGAGAAACCCAAAGGTTGAAGAGTCAACCTGGGAGTTAGAAAGTGATATGAGAGAAAAATACCCTAATTTATTTTCTTAGGAGATTCTGAGGACAGAATCCTTTTAAAGGGGAATGATGTAATATCTGGGATATATCGTGTAATTATTTTGCAAATAAATAATATTATGCATGTTCCGTATTTATTCTATGTAGTATTTGTTAAGTGGTATATGTGTTTGGATGTTTAAAAATAATATCAATTGAGTATTTTGATTTTTATATGTCCAAAATAAAATATAGATAATTGTCATATCTTCCTATTTATTTTTATGTTGATTTATGATTTTATAGGAAATATATGGATTTTATAAATTCTTTTTCCGAGTATTTATAAACTATTTTATATAATAGGGAACCAGCCGACGTCACCCGTTTTTATGATTTTATAACCCAAAACTCTTCCGAGAACTCTTTCCTAACCTAATTGCAATATTCCGAGCATTTTCCATGTTTCGACTTTTTCGATCCGGCGTACGGTTTGTCCTACGTGGGTCCCGGCGTAATATTTTCGATACATTATTCGTTTCGGTAAATCAATAAAACTCGTATTTTCGATAAACGGGATCTTTTTATTAAACTATTACAATTATCACCTCATAATACGTATAACCAGGCACTGAGACCAAGATCACAGTACAAATTATACTGATTTGGATAATTATCCCGAAAACTGGTACCGTTTGGATCTGTTTTATAAATAAACGTACCATTTTATATCCGGAATGATCCAACGGGATACTAATTTTCCATAATTATAAATAGCCTTTACCGTATTTTATTTCGTACCGAAAATCATTTGTAAACAGTAATTATAGAATTTTCCAGAGAAAAACTCTAATTTCATAAAACCTTCTGAGAATCAAACTACAATTTTAAGGTGTCATTGAAATCGGTTGGGAAAGTTGGAGTAACCAAAATGAAGGATTTGGAGTGTACTTTCAGATTTCAGAACTTATTTTACTGCAGAAATCAAGGTTTAATTTCTATATTTTTCTTTATTTTTGAATTATTATGATTAAAATTATGATTTTTGTTCGGATGATTGTTTGGATGATCTGATGATTGCATGTTGTAGAGCTTGTTTTCCTGATGATTTTCATATGTCATATGACTGATTGGAGTTCAATAACATGTTCAAAATTGAGTTTAATTTTCGAATTTTAAAATTAGGCTTTATAACCCGTATGAATCTTCTTAATTGAAATTTAGGGCTTTTTGATCTAGGGGTTATTAGATGTTGAAATATAGTGGGTTTTGTTCCTCATGAAATTTGCAATCGATTGATGTATAGCTCATTAACAGACGATTCATGGTTTGAACAAAGTTGTGTTTTGAAATTTACGTTGAGTCACCGGAAACCGGTGAGTTTCTAGGCCATTTTCCGGCCAATTCTGGGAAGGGTTGTGTGTTTTGATTGCATGTACAAGTTGCTGGTAGCCTGTAATTTAATTCTGGATAGTTTGGTGGCCTGAGGTGGCCGTAATCGTGTTCTCTGGCCACACTCCGGCGAGTCGACGGCGGGGGTTTGCAAAATTGCAAACAGGCCCCCTAACTTTTGAAGAAGATACAGTTTAGTCCCTGTAGTTTCCAGAATTTTTCAAAACTAGGATTCCTGTTTATAAATTATTTAAAAATCATATTTCTTATTTATTTTAATTATAAAAATTCGTTTATAATCTCTGAAAATTCCAAAAATTATTATTTTAATTTTAAAAATTATTTTTTTAATTCAAAAATAAATCTGAATTAATTAGTTAATTAATTTTAGTTAATATTTAATTAGTTAATTGGTCAATTAATTTGAAAATTAATTGATTAATTGATTAATTGATTTAATTAATTATTAATTGATTTTAATTAATTATTTAATTAGATTTAATTATTTATTAATGATTTAAAAATTCCGAAAAATAGTTTCGAGCTTTAAAATATTATTTTAAATTATTTTCAAGGCTCGATAAGTATTAGAAAATTATTTTAAAGCCAGATGTGGCCAACCGAACCCTGTTTATTGCCTTAAAATTTACTTAACGACCCGTTTTAATTCCGAAAAATATTTAAAAAAATCATATTAAATACCCGAAAGCCTGTTTATGACCCGAGACTTCTTTATAAATGGAATGCCATTGATTATTTGACGTGTATCGTGTTATATGTGACTTGTTGTTTGACTGTCGGTCTATATGTTCAGTGTTTACTTGTTTTTAGCGTAAGGTTTTAGTCGAATTTGGGTAAAACGAAGGGTAGATAGAAGTGTATACCGAATAGAATCGTATGAGTTGAGTATTGATAGATGCTTATGTTATGTGAGCAGAAGAGGCAAGGTGTAGGAAAGGGAAACAAATAGTCAAGGAGTAGGAGATTGTGATTGAAAATTGGTGAAGTATAGCAAGCTAGTACCAGGCAGGTGTTCTGAACTTTCTCGAGATATATTGTAGATGATTGATAGTCCTGTTTTATATTGCAAGTGCTTTGAAGCACTGAATCCTAAACCTTGATTCCAGCTATTGATCTTTGAGCCGTAAACCTTATTCTTTCTGAACCATTGATTGTTAAATCCCCAAATATGAACCACAGATATACGATACTACTCCATAAATACATGCAAACTAAATACCAAACACTGAATCAGATTGCTTACATATTCAAACCATTGTACCTTACGCTCTGAAAGACCAAATCCTTATAACCTTAAAACTTTGATTCTTTTGTTATCCATTTCTTTCACCATTTGATAGCCATATTTCATTTGTGAAGACTGGAACCATCTCATTATTGGACATCCAATGTTGCTTATGAATTTGTTTACTGCTTTACATTATTTATTATGTTATTTTGTTAGAATTGGATTGTTTTATAAAATTGTGGACCAGATTCGTGGTAAAGTTAGGCCAATGTGTGCCTTGGATCCAGTAATTAGAGCAGAGCTGTGTGCCTTGCTCGGGGTTAGTGCGTGACTGATCAGCAGCCTAACCTTGGTTTTTTTAATAAAAATATAATATCCAATTCTAAATCATTATTCATTGTTCACTTGATACTGTAACTCTTTTCACTTGATGATATTTATTCTCAGTCTTGTCATTGTGACTTGCTGAGCTAGTTAGCTCATTTGTGCGATATTGTTTATGTTCTTTTCCAGTTAAAAAGGAACCAGTTGGTAGCGAGGATCCCCAATCCAGTGCTAGAGCTAGGGGTCCAGGTTGATCGAGTTAAGCTAGCTGACAGCTTTTGAGATAGTTTGAGTTGGTAAAAGTTTGTAATAATGTTTAATATTCAGTTCTGAGTTTGAATAGTTGGGATTTGGATGTTTGTAATATAAAGTGTGTGTGTGGCTTGTGTACATAATTTTACCTATTGCGGTCCGTGGTAGTTGGTAAGTAGGGTCACAACATATTATTTTATCTTTATTATTATAAGAAGGTTTTAAATAAGGTGTGTGTGTGTGAACCCCAAACTTCTGACCCGGGTTTGGAGGGCACCACACCTATGCTAGCATGGCAAGTTCTAAACCCTTAAATTCACTTTCACTTCATTAAAGATTAACACTCTATCTTATAAGTTCGCGACACTCATAAGACGAATAAGCACAACCAAAACTAGGTTATCATACAATCACCATACTCTAAGGCATCGAAACAAATTAATTAAAGAAATCCATAAATAAATCCTCTAGAACCCCATGATAACGATTAGCCCATAGTCGGACTCATTATCAACGTGGGTTCCGATGAAAGCATGGTATAATAAACGTAGTCTTTATACTAATAAATAATAAACCAAGTACGAAACAAGAATATAGGTTCACAAATAAGAAATCTAGCATCCAAAGTTACAACTTAGAACAAAGAATCACAAGTATAAATTAGATTTTCTTCGCCTTCGTTGAATTGTGCTAAAACGGTCTTCTTACGCCCTCTCCTTATGCTATGGTACGTCTCCTTCTGAAAAATGACCTTTATTTAGGTATATATAGCAGCCCATACGTAGTAGAAGTCCTCCAATCAAAAGCCCATAAGAATCAAGATTCAGAAATCCCGACCCGGTGCGGCCGAGCGCTTGATCAGCGCGGGCGCGCTGTGTTCCTGTACTTCGGGCGCGGGCGCGCGCATTACAGCACGGGCGCGCCGACCTTGTGGAGAAATTTTTTTTCTTCTTCTTTTCTTGCTGCAATAAGTTGGTCTTCATGAGCTTTATTCCTTGGACACCATCCTAACACCATATTAGCATCAAATCAATGCTAATTCACCTGAAATCCGGATTAATACCTGAAATGCAAAAAATACTAGAAAACACATTAAAACACCAATAACTTGAGTACGAATACACCAATTCAAAGCTTAATGGAGCATTATAAACTGTCATAAATGCCACTCAACATACCCCCAAACTTGAATCGAAGCTCGTCCTCAAGCATAAACAGACTCAAAGAACAAGAAATAAAAATACATGAATGCAACTATATGAATGCAACAATCCCCACAGAATAACTAAACCAATCAATAAGCAACATCTCAACAAATGTAATTATTCGCATAAAGATCAATCTAACCTTAAAAATCAACTTACAAACTAGAGACCTGCGTGTGTGCAAATGCTTACAGATATACTATCACAACTAGATCAATAATCATGACTCACTACTCATCAAAGCAATCGCAAGGTTATAAATAAAATAAAAGCTAGACTCAAAATAACTTATAACATTTCAATTCTTATATTGGAGTTTTATATGGATTCACGCTTTTATATTCACAACATATAACCACACAAATATGCTTGTTTGACCGTGCAATGAGTGAGGTCCACGAAAGACTTATACAATAGTACCCATGTAGTGAGTACTTAATAACTCGAGTACTAAATATCCCACTCGTGATCAATTATACATAACACTTATATATTTTTTTCTTTTTCTCTTTTTTTTTTCTTTTCACAAATTTCTGAACGAGTGCGTTTCGCTCCATCTTGATCAACCCTAGACTACTCGTATCAAATGAGCTGACTATTAGCCATTTCACACCTAGCCACAACAACTAGCAATGAAATCCAATTTTTTTCCAAATTTTTAAATATCCATGTTAATATTATTAAAAGAATGTCCTAAATTCTAAATATAAACAAGCGATTAAACCTCGATAAACACATAAACCATGACCATGATCTAGCACTCAAGAAACCTATAAGACTTAGTGAAATACAATTGTCTCTAGCATGCAAATCAACTTGACAAGACTTAACATCACTAAATACGACATCACTACACTAGCATCAATATCTCAAATCAATCGGAAAAATCATCTAAGGGATCATGTTATTATGTAAATGCATGAAACTATATGAACAAACTATCATAAAAAACTACAATAATAATAATAAAAAAACTACATGGCAAATATGCAACTATATGCACTAAACTATCATGAATATGCAAACTATATGCGACTCACACAAAACATATTCCTTCAACTACTACCCCCAAACTTAAAATTTTCACTGTCCTCAGTGAAGGTAATAGTAAAGAATCAGGCACACCTACTCGGAATCAGGATCCTCATCCCTAACAGGTGGAGTGTCAGGCGTGTCTGGAGGTGGATACACGGAGTCCTCACCAAATACTGGCCACTGGATGTCAACACCTGTGGGTCTGAAAGCAGTCCCTAATGCCTGGGTGAGATCACGTGCAAACTGACTATGGATGTCATGCATCGCATCCATCCTCCTCGCTAGACGCCTATACTGCGTCATGCTCATACCAACTCCAAAATCTGCTTTTGCTCCCTCCCGTTCCAGCTGTGATGGACCAGCCTCTTCCCCCAACTGAGATCTTCATGCTATTCTACTCGACTGAGCTGCCCCAACAGCTGGCCTCCTACCAGGAAGATGGTCAAAAGAATAACCAAGTCCCTTCAAATCAGGCTTTCCTCCATCCCATTCATACATCGTCGACAGAGTGGTGTTGTCAATCGGAGCACTCGAAATCTGGAGCTGCTCGTGTGCTGGCCAATGAACACCAACTGCCACACACAGCTTCGTCACAACAGACGCATAGGGTATAAAACCCCTAGTTCTCCCTCGCAAAAATCTCAGAATCCCTTGGTGAATAACCATACCAAGGTCCACATAGTCACCCTGCAGAATACCCCACAACAAGCCTGCACGCTCCACAGTGACATCATGCACATGAGAAGATGGCATGATGTTAGCACAAATAAACGAATTACATGCACGTGCAAACCTGTTCATGCACGAAGCAGGGAACGTGGAATAATCAGTCGTGCCCCTCTTGAACTTCTAGTGAGCCTCAGGCACACACAGAGTAGCAACTATCAAATCCAAATCAAACTCCTTCAGAGTCTTCTCATTCCAAATATCATGGCCGGGCTTCCTCGCGGGTTGCTCAATCACCTTCCTTATTGCCTCAGCATTGTACTCCTCCGTCATTCCCCGAACCACAGTGAAACCATTCTTCTCCGCCTTTGCATTAGTATAAAACTCATGAACCATACTCATGGGCACAACAGCGGGTGCCTCGCAAAAAGCAACCCAACCTATCTCCAAGATCATCTCCAACAACTTACCATCTTTCCATGATAGCAGAAAACCACACTCCTTGGCTATCGGCTTCGAGAGAAGCCTCGTATACTCTGCTTCAGCCTCAGGAGTCAAAAACCTTGGCCTCACTCCACCTGCACTCGAAGAATCAGTGGTGATGCTGCTTACTTGAGTTCTTTGTCTCTCGAGTGCCATTTGGATTGAATAAGAGAGAATAAAAGATAAGTGTTTGAGAGAGAATTGTGGTTGACAAATTAGAGAAGTGATGGAGAAGTTTGTGCATAAGTGTATGTATATATAGGAGGTGAGGAGAGAATTAGATATGGAATAGAAGTGGGAATTGATTATGGAAATAGTGGGAATAATGGGTTTGATTTGGAGAGGGAAATTTGGGATGCGGAAGAGTAAAATTCGGATAGAAATTGATTTTTAAAAGAAGTCACCGATTTTCTCTTTATTCCCACCTTTATTTATTTTTTTCGGACCTAGGGGGCAGTACGGCCGCGCTACCTCAACGCGGGTGTGCCATGCTTCTGTCTTTTCAGCGCGGCCACCCCGCTAGGCAGCGCGGGCGTACTCTATGTAACGCCCCCAAATTCGGGGTCAGGGGATTTGGTCGTCAATATAAAACTTCAATCCAAATTAACCTGTTTAATTAATAAACAAATGCCAGCGGAAGATATTTATCATTTATGACCCCAAACTAATCCAAGATCTTTTAAGGTTACAGTTCTAGAAACAAGATATCCAAATTCTATCAATAAAATCTTCACTTCCTTTTAAAACTATTTTCAATAAATTCCAACTCAAAACTAAACTCACTAGTAAAACTTCGAAAAAAAGTATACTAGGCTCAACTATAAAATACACAATTATAGTATAATATAATATAAACAACTTTACACAAAAGAACTTACACTGATTCGCAAACCCTGGACCAACCACCTTCCAAGAGCTTCTTCTTGCTTCCTCGAATTACGCGGCTAAACAGCAAGCTAATCCTCACTGAAGGTTAAATTTAAAAAACAGGAAAGTATGAGCGAAAAAAATGCTCAGCAAGATCATTATGACATATATAGGGTCGTTTTGATATAAAACCGACATCTGCATTAGAGCAGAACATTTAAAATCATAGTTGTTGAATCATAAAATTTTAGTTGAGGAATCCCAGATTTACTTCCTTAATTATATTCAAAACCATTTTGATATTTTTGAGCGATATGTTTCAGCAATACTTTGAATCTTAACGAGAGCAAAGCTCGTAAAACAGTGTTTACGGAAATATCGTAAACCACAATAACATGAAACAATGATTATGGAATGAATCATAAACTTTACTCAAAACCAAAATCTTGAAATTGATACTTATTTTGCTGTCATATCAAATTAGATATCAATGCGAACTTTGATGCTCACAACATCCCATACTGAAGTCAACATCAATCATCTATACTAATACCACCTTTGATATTTAACAACAAACTAAGTATCCATATGAATCTGAATCTGAATCAAAACCACATTTTATTTTTAATCCAAAACGTAAACAGTTGATAAATCATTTGTTCTATGATTATCAAAACAATTTAGCAAACCATAATTTAGATTGGAACCAATAACATTTCATGATGTTCCCGATGATCAGTCGTGAAACAACACCGGTATCCCGCAGCCATACCGTAAATATAGGTACTACCCATATCCCGAAGACATACGGTACCTATAAGGCGCCAGAAAAGGCATAACTAGCCTTGAAAGATATTACAGCTGGACCGATATCTCGATCACCTACGCTGTAACTAATAACCAGTAACCAGTAACCATTCCAATCTTTAAAACCTTTTTATTGAAAAAGGAGCCGAATCCTTCGACATCCTAAATAATTTTATTCCCCCATTCACTTGGGCAGGAATACTCGCAACAAAATCATCTTTCTCAAAACCCAAAACATTTATAAATCCGATAATTTGAACAACAGAAGAATATTTGCACAAACAGAATCATTTAATTTAGCGATTCCAAACATAGAACAACAGAAGAATATTTGCACAAACAGAATCATTTAATTCAGCGATATGTAAAACATTTATCTATTACGAACTGAATAGGGAGAGCAATACTTACATGATAAGATTTAAAATAAATATCACTTGAACAATAAGTGATGATAGGGATACTTGCCTTTGGGTTTTAGTAGTTAGTCACACTCGCAATGACACATCTATTCTGACATTCTGTCTCAAAATGTCACTGTCTTTCTTTTCAACACTTCACCGATATGCTGCTCCTGCGATTGCTAGAAGCCAAATATCCAATACCATTCCATTTCATTCTTTATCCAACACCTTGTCCTGATCAACTCGAGAGATCCGCATCTATAATTAAAATATAGAACTTTAATCATCTAATCGATAATCACTCGACGAATTACGCGTCAATACCCTATCGTCTACCCATACGATAGCCCGCACAATAATTAAAACAGTCAAACACAAGACTCTTAACCCACGTACGCACGTAATTCACCTAACACATAACCCATAACTCACGTATCACATAATTTATATCACATATGACTCGGTTCATCAAAAGGTTCGACTTGGTATGTTTAAAACTGAAATTGGGTCAAAAATATGATTTATCGATAAATAATCGACTCAGAATAACTTGTAAAACAAGCGACCTTTCGAAACAAAAGGATTTGGGTCTCGAAAGTATTTTTATTGAAAGCGGAATATTTTTCTGAGTCTGGAGGCGTTCGTTTCGTATTAAACGGACGAACGGTTTATTTATTATGAATTTTTGAACATTTTTCGGAATTAAAACGGGTCTCCGAATCATTTTATAACTAAATAATAGGGATCGAACACCCGAAAATAATTTTATAAGAATTATCGAGCCTGGAAAATAATTTGAAATAATATTTTAAAGCTCGAATTATTTTTCGGAATTTTTAAATCATAAGAAATAATTAACTCGAATTAAATAATCAATTAAAATTCATTAACTAAATAATTTGGATTTATTTTCAAATAATAATAAAAATAATAATCTTCAGAACTAAAAATAATATTTTCTTGGAAATCGGACATCACCTGCTCTATTTCTCGGACTGCCAGTCGATATCATATCGACACAACCAACAACAATCAACACAATAATTTATATTTACGCGTATAAACACTTCAGAAATGAATAACACGGCCACCTGAACCAAAACTCGGACCAAAAGTGACTTCTCCAACAATTTCTAAAAATTATGAAATAAATATATAAACACTAACATGCTATAATATACACAAGTACGAAGGCGGAATTTCGGAATCGTTACGCAAAATAAATTTTGATCACCCCGAAGAGAATATCTAATGTCCGGAAAATATCTCCAGAAAAATATGAAATTAATAGCCATAGACATATACACACTGAGATGCCATGTGAAGTAATCACCACTGTCATACTCCTTTTTAATGTCCCGAAAATAAATTAAAACGGAAATATGCTCCGTAAATTATCTCCTCAAAATCTTGCAAAATATATACCTATGCGTAGGTATCGAAACGCTGATCGTTTATATATATAATAATTGAAATTTGGATAAACGGTTTGTAAGATATGAATTTTTGAAAGTTGAAAAGTATATAAACAGGTAGAGATACAGAGAGATAGAAGAGGAGGGGGGAAGAACCTGACGGATAAAAGAAAAAGGGGGGAGGGGTAATACGCGGGTGGGGTGGGGGTGTGGCTGACAGATTTATTTTTCTTCTTTCTTTTATCCATTGTACTACTTGCAGTACTTATCAACATACAAGCCTAATTTTGTCCCGAAATTTAGAATTTATCGAGTAGACTTACGAGTACAATTAACCCAAAAATTACCAAATAAGTTTTAAAATTCTCGGAATAGTTAAAAACTAATAAAATAAAATTTTCATAATTTTTAAAGCATTTTTGACTCGCGCACTATACCCGCATTATACGATTTAACGAACCGAGCTACACTTGAAACAAATTCAAAAAATCACGAAAATAGTTTTAAAATTTACAAATATCCCGAAGTTTATAAAAACATAAATCTCGTAATTTTAAAACAATTTTTGAAACGCAATTTATACCCGTTTTTAACAATTAAACGATTCAACGCGCGGGTAAAATTAATCCTAAAAATTCCCAAAATAATTTTAAAATTCTCAAAATATTCCAAACTTAAATAAATATGAGTTTCGTAATTTTTGAAGAATTTTGGAATTAAATACGGATTTTACAAATAAATGAAATCAGAAAATCATATAGGGCTAAATAATTGATGAAATATTGATTTCTAAATTTTGTAAAATCCCAAAAACACTAATTGTAATTATAAAGTCACAAAAATAATTTTAAAGATAATTTAAATATTTATGAAATTAAATTTTCAATAAAATCACTTTTAAAGACAAAAACAAAACGATACGACTCATTAATTAATAATACAAATAATCCTCAATCACAATTGAGTCCCACACAATTAATATTACATACAACACATAGCAGACATAATATCCATCCAATCCCGAATATTACTAAACGAACTCAATTTACCGATACCAATAAAATGATCGGTTTTCAAATAAACTTTTGAAAATAATACATTTAAGTAAATATTTTTAGAAATTAACAAGGATCGATATAACACTCAACAATTAGCACATTACCATTTAATAACACAAACTCGTCAAATAAGAATAAAATATCCACCATTTTATTCCTTCTAAATCATAAAATCACATAAACCTATTCAAATATTAATAATAATAATTTTGAAAATACAGGATATCACACTCTATCTCTGGAAAACTGGCGCGGCCGCCCCGCTTCCTCAGCGTGGGCGCGCCGTGCCACTGTACTTGGCCCCGATTTTTTTTATTTTTTTGATTTTTTTGTGTTTTTCTCCTTTCTTTCTTCTTCCTCTATCTACTAATGTACAATAAACTTGGGTTGCCTCCCAAGAAGCGCTTGCTTTACGTCGTTAGCTTGACGTAGAATCGCGAGATCAAACGGACAATAAAATGGCACTAACCACCTCACGGTTTGCCGTGTCACCATAGTAATGCTTCAACCTCTGATCATTTACCTTGAATGCTTGGCCCGGATCATTCTCAAAAATCTCCACCGCTCCATGTGGAAATACAGTTTTGACAACAAACGGCCTTGACCACCTTGACTTCAACTTTCCAGGAAAAAGACGGAGACAAGAGTTGAACAAAAGAACTCATTGCCCTGACATAAATGATTTGAGCACTAGACCTCTATCGTGCCACCTCTTGACTTTCTTCCTACATATTTTATTATTTTCATAAGCTTGAAGTCGAAACTCATCAAGTTCATTCAATTGAAGAATCCTCTTCTTTCCAGATGCATCCAAATCAAGATTCAACTTCTTCAAAGCCCAATACACTTTATGCTCGAGATCCCCCGACAAATGACACCTCTTATCATAAACCAACTGGAATGACGACATTCCCAATGGAGTCTTGTATGCTGTTCGATACGCCCAAACAGCTTCATCAGGCTTCAAAAACCAATCTTTTCTCGATGGACACACAACTTTCTCTAAAATACGCTTGATCTCTCTATTAGATACCTCAGCTTGACCATTCGTCTGAGGATGATAAGCCATAACAATGCGATGATTCATATTATACCTTTGCATCATAGCAGTGAACTTGCGATTGTAAAAATACGACCCCTCATCACTGATTATGTCTCTCGGAGTTTCAAATCTTCTGAATATCTGCTTGTGAAGAAAATTAATACTACCATCGCATCGTTTGTTGGAAACGCCTTAACTTTAACCCATTTCGAGACATAATCAACCGCCAACAAGATATACTGATTGTTACAAGATGAGACAAATGGCCCCTTGAAGTCAATTCC
This sequence comes from Apium graveolens, assembly GCF_009905375.1. NCBI lineage: Eukaryota > Viridiplantae > Streptophyta > Magnoliopsida > Apiales > Apiaceae > Apium > Apium graveolens. The sequence continues at coordinate 268,135,238 of NC_133651.1, forward strand.
CCAAACATCAAAAACTTCATCCTCGAAAAGCATATTAAGAGGCATATCATCCCTTTTGGACATATTACCCACACATTGACATCGATCACATTTCAAAAAAAAACTGATGAGCATCTTTAAATAAAGTCGGCCAAAAGAAACCTGCTTGAAGAATATGAGTTGTTCTCTTTTCTCCACCATAGTGTCCTCCATAAGCCATTGAGTGGCAATCTCGCAAGTCCCCCCCATTTCGCTGTACGAAATACATCTCCTGATGATTTGGTCAGCTCCTTGTCGAAGGAGAAATGGCTCATCCCACATATACCACTTCACTTCATGTAGAAACTTCTTCCTCTGAGCGTACGACAAGTCGGGAGGCATGATATTACTCACAAGGTAGTTCAATATGTCTGCAAACCACAGTTCTTCCTCTTGCACTCCAAACAGCTGCTCATCAGGAAAAGACTCATTTATTAATGTCTTATCCAGTGAAGTTGCACTTGGATCCTCTAAACGAGAGAGATGATCAGCGACTTGATTCTCATTACCTTTCATGTCCTTGATCTCTAACTCAAATTCTTGAAGAAAAAGAACCCATCTGATCATTCTAGGCTTCGAGTCCTTCTTTGAGACGAGATATCGAATTGCAGCATGATCAGTGAAAACTGTCACTTTCGTCCCAAGCAGATAAGATCGAAATTTCTCAAAACCATAGACAATAGCCAAAAGTTCTTTCTCCATAGTAGTATAATTCAGCTGAGCACCATTTGGGTCTTACTAGCATAGTAGACCACATGAAATATGTTGTTCTTTCTCTGTCCAAGAACTGCTCTAACTGCATAGTCACTTGCATCACACATCATTTCAAACGGTTCACTCCAATCAAGTACAGTTATGACAGGTGCCATGATTAAACTCTTCTTTAAGAACTCAAAAGCAGCCAAGCACTTGTCATCAAACTTGAACATGACATCCTTCTCCAGAAGATTGCACAATGGTTTAGAAATTTTTGAGAAGTCCTTGATGAACCGCCTGTAGAAGCCCGCATGAACAAGAAAACTGTGAACTCCCTAAACGGAAATTGGTGGGGGAAGATTTTTGATGACCCCCACTTTGGCTTTTCCACCTCAAGACCCTTACTAGAGACCTTGTGCCCATGAATAATGCCCTGTCGCACCATAAAGTGACATTTCTCCTAATTGAGACCAGATTAGTCTCAACACACCTCTTGAGAACGTCACCTAGATTCTGCAAGGACTCATCAAATGAATTTCCAAACACAGAGAAATCATCCATGAACACCTCCACATTCTGACCAATCATGTCAGAGAAGATAACCATCATGCATCTATGAAATGTGGCCGGTGCTCCACATAAACCAAAAGAAACCCTTCTAAAGGTGAAAGTACCAAATGTACAAGTGAAAGTAGTCTTCTCCTGATCTTCTGGAACAATGCAAATTTGATTATAGCCCGAATAGCCATCCAGAAGACAGTAGTACTCATGCCCAGCCAATCTATCAAACATCTGATCAATAAACGGTAGAGGGAAGTGATATTTTCTCGTGGCCTTATTCAGCTTCCTGTAATCCATACAATCTCTCCACTCGTGACTGTTCGAGTAGGAATGAGCTCATTCTTCTCATTAGCAATGACTGTGATACCTCATTTACTTGGTACACACTGAATTGGACTCACCCAAGAACTATTAGAAATGGGATAGATGATCCCTGCATCTAACCACTTAAGAATTTCCTTCTTCACAACTTCCTTCATGATAGGGTTTAACCTTCTTTGTTGCTCAACAGTAGGCTTGCTACCTTCCTCTAGTAGAATTTTATGCATACACTAAGAAGGGATGATTTCCTTGATATCTTCTATCGTCCATGCAATTGCTGATTTGAATTCTCTCAGAATTTTCAAGAGTTTTTCCTCATCCCTACCTGAAAGGTCAAATGCAATAATAACAGGAAAAGTAGATGTATCACCTAAAACCGCATACCTCAAATGTTCAGGTAAAGGCTTAAGCTCAAGAGTAGGAGCTTCCTTAGTAGATGGCTTGAGGCGTTTATGAGCTTTGTTCAGCTCCTCCATTCCAAGAGATTCAAAAGGAATATCAATCTTCCTCTTCCAGGGAAACCATTCAGAATTAGTAACTGCTTGTCCCCTTCATCATCTTCACTATCGAAATTCCCCAACAAGGCCTTTTCTAAGGCATCAGACCTTAACAATTGATCAAGTTCTGAGGTAACCATATAATCAACCAACTCCACCTTCAAGCACTCCTCATTTTACGTAGGGAACTTCATCGCACTGAACAAATTAAAAGTGATATCTTGATCCAACACTCTCATAGTGAGCTCACCTTTCTACACATCAATCAAGGTTCGGCTGGTAACCAGGAAAGGTCTTTCTAAGATTATGGGAATCTTCTTATCCTCCTCGAAATCAAGAATTACAAAGTCAGCAAGGAAGATAAGTTTATCCACCTTGACCAAAACATCCTCAACAATGCCTCGTGGATAAGTAATAGAACGATCGGCCAACTGCAAAGTCATATAAGTAGGCGTTGGATTAGGTAAGTCAAACTTCTTGAAGATTGATAAGGTGTTAGATTTATGCTAGCTCCCAAGTCACATAAGCATTTGACAAATGACACATTTCCAATGGTGCATGGAATAGTGAAGCTTCCAGGATCCTTAAGCTTCGTAGACAACTTCTGTTGCAACACAATACTGTAGTCCTCCGTGAGAGCAACGGTCTCTAAGTCACCAAGCTTCACCTTTCTAGAGAGAATACCTTTCATAAACTTCGCAAAACTAGGCATTTGTTCAAGAGCTTCGGCGAAAGGTATGTTGATATGAAGTTTCTTGAACACCTCCAGAAACTTTTCAAACTGCTTATCCAACTTTTTCTTCTGCAGCCTCTTAGGAAAAGGAGGTGGAGGATAGATCTGTTTCTCCCCTGTATTAACCTCAGGAGGAGTGTGCTCAACAGTAGTCTTCCTTGGTTCCACTTCTACTTCCTTTTTCACTTCTTCTTCTTCAGCCTTAACTTCAGAATCCAGATTCTTAGCTTTTTCAGGATTTGCAAACTTACCAGACCTCAATGTAATTGCTTTAACATGCTCCTTAGCTTCCTTCTTGCCTGTCACTTCAGTATCGCTTGGAAGCTTGCCGAGTTGACGACTGAGTAATGTATTAGCAATCTGCCCAATCTGATTCTCCAAGGTCTTGATAGAAACAACTTGGCTCTTGCACATGAGCCTCAACTCCTCCAATTCAGATTTTTCATTAGCTTGTGGTAACTGCTGAAGTTGAAGTTGTTGCCTCGGGGCATATTGTGGTTGTTGAAAACTAGGAGGGTTATTCTGCTTTGCTGTGTATGGTTGATAAGGTTGTTGTACTGTATTCTGGTTGTTGGTCTAGTTGAAGTTAGGATGATTGCGGTTATTGGGATGATAAGTTGCTGGAGTTTGCTGATGTGATCTCTGAAAGTTGCTCACAGATTGAGTAGATTCGCTAGAAATAGCACACTGCTCAGTTTCATGTGCCCCCACACAAAGTTCACAAAATCTAGTGATTTGATTAACTCCATAATTAGTTAAGAGTCCACTTTCATCGTCAAAGCTTGAAGTTGAGCAGCTATAGCAGTAGCTGTATCCACTTCTCGAATTCTCGTGACCTTGTCTTGCAAAATTCTTTACGTAAGATTCTGGTATTCATTAGCTACCATAAGCTCAATCAACTCATAAGCTTTATTATAGCTTTTGGCCCATAAGGCTCCACCAGATGCTGCATCGAGCATAGGTCTAGACCGTGCGCCCAAACCATTGTAGAAACAGTTTATAATCATCCAATCAGGCATACCATGGTGTGGGCACTTCCTTAACATCTCCTTATATTGATCCCAAGCCTCACACAAAGATTCTCCAGTTTTCCGTACAAACTGAGTAAGATCATTCCTGATTGCAGCAGTCTTCGCCATAGGAAAGAATTCAGTGAGAAACTTTTAAGCAAGATCCTCCCATTTGTTAATAGACCCTAGTGGTAGAGAATGTAACAAGCACTTTGCTTTTTCCCTCAGCGAGAATGGAAAAAGCCTCAGCTTGATAGCATCTTCAGTCACCCCATTGAACTTGAAAGTGTCACAGATCTCGATGAAATCCCTGTTGTGCATGTTGGGGTCTTCACTGGGGGAACCCCCAAATTGAACTGAGTTCTGTATCATCTGAATCATACTCGACTTGATCTCAAAAGTGTTAGCTGAGATGGATGGTCTGATGATGCTTGACCGGATATCATTGATCTTAGGTTGAGAATAGTCCATCAAAGCCTTAGGAATTTCTGCTTGATCTCCCATCACTACTAAAGCTGGTTCCTCGACTTTCTCTTCTTCTTCTACTTTATCTTCATCCTCAAGAACTTCCCTTCGAATCACTACAACTTCCTCCTCGGCTAGATCTACAGTTCTCTTACGAGCCCACGAACGTGTATGCATACACGCTCGCTAGAGTACTTGAAATATGACAAGAAAAAAAGTAGGTAAGTAACAATGTCCGAGTCAATGAGCTTTAACGATCACTGATGACAAACACATAAACTAAAAGTTAGCACCGAGTCCCCGACAGCGGCGCCAAAAACTTGTTAGTCGATAAGCACACGTTAATAATTAACGCAAGTATACGCGATCGCAAGTAATATAGAATTATTTTTAGTTCGTTCCCACAGAGGCTGGTTTAGGTTAACTATGTGATTTATGCACTTATGCAACAATGATATGGCTATTATTCAATGCTAAGATGAATAACAATTTGAGTTTTGATTATACTACGGTTAACTATTGAGAATTCTACTAGAGAACATTAACTAAGAGATTAAAGAGAGTTGAATAATATATGACACAAACATGGGATTCTAACTTCATTAAATACTTTATTCAATAGCTTTTTCATTATTAACCTTAGCATGTAATGGTGATGACACTAATCAGAGAACACGAAACTGATAAACGCCAACTTTCGTTGTACAAATACCATACTACCAGACATCCACAAAAGAGATAGAAGCTGAATAGACACTAATTATATTGAGACCCTATATGTCTATATAATTTGTCAACATAACGGTTTAATGCAGAAGTTATCTATCATGATTTCATAGGGCAAGTAATATGGTTAAAATTACCTACGAGTCATGCATATTAATAACACATGAACATATGCTAGCATTGCAAGTTCTAAACCTTAAATTCACTTTCGCTTCATTAAAGATTAACACGCTATCTTATAAGTTCGCGACGCTAATAAGACGAATAAGCACAACCAAAACTAGGTTATCATACAATCACCACACACTAAAGCATCAAAACAAATTAACTAAAGAAATCCATAAATAAATCCGCTAGAACGCCACGATAACGATTAGCCCATAGTCGGACTCATCATCAACGTGGGTTCCGATGAAAGCATGGTATAATAAATGTAGTCTTTATACTGAATAAATAATAAACCAAGTATGAAACAAGAGTATAGGTTCACGAATAAGAAAACTAGCATCCAAAGTTACAACTTAGAACAAAGAATCACAAGTTTAAATTAGATTTTCTTCGCCTTCATTGAATTGTGTTAAAACGGTCTTTTTATGCCCTCTCCTTGTGCTCTGGTACGTCTCCTTCTGAAAAACGACCTTTATTTAGTTATATATAGCAGCCCATGCATAGTAGAAGTCCTCCAATCAAAAGCCCATAAGAACCAGGATTCAGAAATCCCAACCCGGCGCGGCCGTGCGCTTGATCAGCGTGGGCGCGCTGTGTTCCTGTACTTCGGGCGCGGGCGCGCGCTATGACAGCGCGGGCGCGCCGACCTTTTGGAGAAATTCCTTTTTTTTCTTCTTTTCTTGCTACAATGAGTTGGTCTTCACGAGCTTTATTCCTTGGACACTATCCTAACAACATATTAGCATCAAATCAATGCTAATTCACCTAAAATCCAGATTAATGCCTGAAATACGAAAAACACTAGAAAACACATTACAACACCAATAACTTGAGTATAAATACACTAATTCAAAGCTTAATGGAGCGTTATAAAGTGTCATAAATGCCACTCAACATACCCCCAAACTTGAATCGATATTTTTCCTCAAGCATAAACAGACTCAAAGAACACGATATAAAAATGCATGAATGCAACTATATGAATGCAGTTCAGTATCGCGTGGAAGGGTGCCAGGTTGATGATTGAGTAATGCATTAACAATCTGCCCAATCTGATTCTCCAAGGTCTTGATAGAAACAGCTTGGCTCTTGTACATGAGCCTCAATTCCTCCAATTCAGATTTTTCATTAGCTTGTGGTAACTGCTGAAGTTGAAGTTGTTGCCTCGGGGCATATTGTGATTGTTGAAAACCAGGAGGGTTGTAATGGTTTGCTGTGTATGGCTGATAAGGTTGTTGCACTTCATTCCGGTTGTTGCTCCAGCTGAAGTTAGGATGATTACGGTTATTGGGATGATAAGTGGTTGGAGCTTGCTGCTGTGATCTCTGAAATTTGCTCATAAATTGAGTTAATTCGATAGAAATAACACACTGCCAATTTCATGTGCCCCCATACAAAGTTCACAAACACTAGTGATTTGATTAACTCCATAATTAGCCAAGAGTCCACTTTCATCGTCAAAGCTTGAAGTTGAGCAGCTATAGCAGTATCTGTATCCACTTCCAGAATTCCTGCAACCTTGCATTGTAACATTCTTTTCGTAGGATTCTGGTATTCATTAGCTGCCATAAGCTCAATCAACTCATAAGCTTCATTATAACTTTTGGCCCATAAGGCTCTACCAGATGCTGTATCGAGCATAGGTCTAGATTGTACGCCCAAACCATTATAGAAACAGTTTATAATCATCCAATCAGGCATGCCATAGTGTGGGCACTTCCTTAGCATCTCCTTATATCGATCTCAAGCATCACACAGAGATTCTCCAGTTTGTTGTGCAAACTGAGTTAGAGCATTCCTGATTGCAACAGTCTTCGCCATAGGAAAGAATTTAGTGAGAAACTTTTGAGCAAGATCCTCCCATTTGGTGATAGACCCTGGTGGTAGAGAATGTAACCAGCACTTTGCTTTACCCCTCAGTGAGAATGGGAAAAGCCTCAGCTTGATAGCATCTTCAGTCATCCCATTAAACTTGAAATGATGAAATCCCTGATGTGCATGTTGGGGTCTTCTGTGGGAGAGCCCCCAAATTGAACTGAGTTCTGTATCATCTGAATCGTGCCCGACTTGATCTCAAAAGTGTTAGCCGAGATGGCTGGTCTGATGAAACTTGACTGAATATCATTGATCTTAGGCTGAGAATAGTCCATCAAAGCCTTAGGAATTTCTGCTTGATCTCCCATCACTACTAAAACTGGTTCCTCGACTTTCTCTTTTTCTTCTTCTTCTACTTTCTCTTCATCCTCAAAACCTTCCCTTCGAATCACTACAGCTTCCTCCTCGTCTTTATCCAGAGTTCTCTTACGAGCCCGCGAACGCGCATGCATCGCTCGCTAGAGTACCTGAAACACGACAAGGAAAAGAGTAGGTAAGTAACAATGTCCGAGTCAATGAGCTTTAACGATCACTGATGACAAACACATAAACTAAAAGTTAACACCGAGTCCCCGGCAGCGGCGCCAAAAACTTGTTAGTCACTAAGCATGCACTAATAATTCACGCAAGTATATGTAATCGCAAGTAATATAAAATTATTTCTAGTTCGTTCCCACAGAGACTGGTTTAGGTTAACTATGTGATTTATGCACTTATGCAACAATGATATGGCTATTATTTAATGCTAAGACGAATAATGATTTGAGTTTTGATTATACTACGATTAACTATTGAGAATTATACTAGAGAACATTAACTAAGAGATTAAAGAGAGTTGAATAATATATGACACAAACATGGGATTCTAACTTCATTAAATACTTCATTCAATAGCTTTTTCATTCTTGACCTTAACATGTAATGGTGATGACACTAATTAGACAACACAAAACTGATAAATGCCAACTTTCATTGTATGAATACCATACTACCAGACATCCACAAAAGAGATAGAAGCTGAATAAACACCAAATATATTGAGACCCTATATGTCTATAGAATTTGACAACATAACGGTTTAATGGACAAGTTATCTATCATGATTACATAGGGCAACTAAGATAGTTAAAATTACCTACGAATCATGCATATTGATAACACATGAACCTATGCTAGCAAGGCAAGTTTTAAACCCTTAAATTCACTTTCGCTTCATTAAAGATTAACACGCTATCTTATAAGTTTGCGACGCTCATAAGACGAATAAGCACAACCAAAACTAGGTTATCATATAATCAGCACACACTAAGGCATCAAAACAAATTAACTAAAGAAATTCATAAATAAATCCGCTAGAACCCCATGATAACGATTAGCCCAAAGTCGTACTCATCATCAACGTGGGTTCCATGAAAGCATGGTATAATAAATGTAGTCTTTATACTGAATAAATAATAAACCAACTATGAAACAAGAGTATAGGTTCATGAATAAGAAAATTAGCATCCAAAGTTACAACTTAGAACAAAGAATCACAAGTATAAATTAGATTTTCTTCGCCTTCGTTGAATTATGCTAAAACGGTCCTTTTACGCCCTCTCCTTGTGCTCTGGTACGTCTCTTTTTAAAAAACGACATTTATTTAGGTATATATAGCAGTCCATGCGTAGTAGAAGTTCTCCAATCAAAAGCCCATAAGAATCAGGATTCAGAAATCCCGAACCGGTGCGGCCGCGTGCTTGATCAGCGCGGGCGCCCTGTGTTCCTGTACTTCGGGCGCGGGCGCGCGCTATGACAGCGTCGGCGCGTCGACCTTCTGGAGAAAATTCATTTTTTTCTTCTTTTCTTGCTGCAATGAGTTGGTCTTCACGAGCTTTATTTCTTGGACACCATCCTAACACCATATTAGCATCAAATCTATGCTAATTCACATGAAATCCGGATTAATGCCTGAAATGCAAAAAATACTAGAAAACATATTATAACACCCATAACTTGAGTACAAATATACCAATTCAAAGTTTAATGGAGCATTATAAAGTGTCATAAATGCCACTCAACAGCTACCCAAGCAGAGTTGTGTACTTTCTTCTTGTTAACATAATTTGCAGAAGTAGAACATGATTATTCAAGAAGAATAGTGTTTAAATTTTGATTTGCAATTCCCTTCTTAGCTGTAGACTCAATTCTTGTATCTTTGAGATTTACTCTCAGTCTATGGCAGCTTTTCATTACTTTCACGTTGCGAGGAATGCAATCAAATTTGTCACAGAAGGAATAGGGATCTTCAGTATTTGCTTCATTGTATCTGCAGGCTCCCATTTTTGGTTCACTAACAGTTTTTTGCAAAGCTGAGTTAGGTGATTTATAGAGCCTCACTTCTGACATTGTTTCCTGGAGGCATCTGCAATAAATGCAAAGTTATTGCTTTTGTTCACTCCAATTTTCCCATTCCTATTCTTCTTTTTCCTTCATGCATTCTCAGTCTTGATTTCTTTGATTTGCTTCTTAGAAACTTGATCGACCATGGGCTTCTTTTCAGTTTTAGGAGTTGAAGTTATCTTTGTGCATTTCTTCTCATTGTCCTCATCTGCAAGCTCTTGCTTGATAACCAACTCAACTTCACTAAAATTGACTTCACATGCTTTGAACAAAGGCGCATCAACTTTTCTTAGCATAACTGGGACATCTTGATTTGTAATTGCTTTACCTTTGTCACTTCACTTTTCTTATTACTGTTCATGATAGGTCCCGTAAAAGGGCTATGTTAAGCTAGAAGGGGGGTTGAATATCTTAATTACCAATTTAAAAATTATTATTGCGTTTTAAAATAATTTATCCCTTTTTAAAACTTTACCGATTAGTTATGCAGTTTATATATGCGGAAAATAAAGTGCAAGGAAAGAAAATACCACACGGTGATTTTATCCTGGTTCTCAATGATGCAACCTCTAATAGATTCGCTCACCACTACGTCCAGTCCCCGAGCTCCTCTCTCGGACTCGGGATTTTTCCTTATAATAAACTCGCTCCTTTAGTAGGTGGAGAAGCCTTTACACCCTTACAAGTATTTGTCTTGGTGTGTAACACAAGGGTTACCACCTCAAAATAAATGTAATAGCTACACAACTTATCTTAGAAAATAACTCCCCACTATTTCTTCAAAGTTGATGTAGAACCCTTGTGTGGACTTGGCTTCCTTAGCTTTTGTCGGTCTTGGATCTTAGTTATCCGGTCTGGGGTCTTTCCTCTTCTTCACGGTGAAAATACTACTAACTCCCCGTTGATACGTATAGGACTTGGGTCTTAGAACGAGAATCACCTCACAGCACTTCACCTCACTACAAAACTAATAAGACAATACACAAAACAAAATGTATAGAAAAAAGATGGGTTGAACTAGTATGTTACGATACTAGCCCAAAAGATAATATAATATTCAAATAAAAATATTAAATATCAACTATGTATACTTGACTTGAGATATAGAATAGTATGTTATGTATACTTTTGATTACTCCGTCTTTATAAAATATATGTTTATCAGAGTAATATAAGAAGTCTTTTATATATAATCAATATAGCTTATGATTTCTTTTGTATTCTTCTTCTTTCGATTATGTATTTATAGATCGAAAAATACTTTAGTTACAATCTCGGAATTGTAACTTATCCTTTTTAAGCTCGTAGGCTTAAAGATTTTAGTATACTTATATTTTGACAAATATAGAGTCAAAGTATACTTTTAACTTCGTGCACAATTTATAGGTTCTATATAAGCCAAGATCGAGATAAAAGAAGTGTAAGTAATTGGCTTTGAATTTGTGCTTTTGAAGTTTAGGTGGATGATTATGAGGTTTACTATTTATCGATTTATAATCCCACGGAACACTGAAGATGTTAGTGGGGATTATACGATACTTTTCGTAATGATTCTATATACACGAACTATGCGTTGGCCAAGATCCAAATAAATGAAGTGCAAGTAATTGGCCAACTCGTGTGATTAAATCCACTTTAAAGTTTAGACAGATGATTACGAAGTTTACTATTTATCGATTTATAATCCCACAGAATAGTAAAGATGTTAGTGGGGATTATACGATACTTTTCGTAATGATACTATATACACGAACTATGCATTGTCCAAGATCCAAATAAATAAAGTGCAAGTAATTGGCCAACTCGTGTGATTAAATCCGTCTTTGATATTTGACAAAATTACGAATCTTACTATTGATCGAATTGTAATCCCACGGAATACTAAAGATGTTAATGAGAATTATATGATACCTTTCGTAATTATTTCTATATTCACGAAATATGTTGGCCAAGATCGAGATAAATAAAGTGCAAGTAATTGGCCAACTCGCGAGGTTTGTCAAATATGAAATCTCACTTGTGAGGAGTTATAGAGATTTATAAAATCTCACTCATGAGGAGTTATAGAGATTTAAGTACTTGTATTTTATAGATATTCTTCTTTTAAAGCTTCTTTTTGAAGATCAAGTACTTTATTCGAATTCCGAGTTCGAATCTTTGTTCTCTTTTCTTAGACAACCTTCTTTATAAGATATCTAGTATTAGAGCTTAAGATGAAGTAGAGAAATTAAGTACAAAGGTCAAATAAAAGAAACTCAATGAAGAAGCTAAAAGTTACCACTTTTGAAGAACGGTCGGAAAAGTTCGCCGGAGGTTCGGCTGGATTTTGGCACTATGAACGAACTTGGGCAGCCCTGCGGGAGGCCGGAGAGTGGTAGTGGATGAGCTCACTTGGTGGGATAAATCTTGGTTGGGTGAAGCTAAGCTTGGGTTTAAACAACCTTGTATATATGTATATATATTTAAGAGAAAGAAGGTTTTTGAGAAGAAGTGTGTGCATAGAATATGAAAGAGATGAAGAGAAGCACTTCTTGAAAATATCCCAGAAACTTTGTGGCTCTTTATCTTGGAGAAAATGGGTTGGTGTGGAGGTTTATTTATAGGAAAAGTTAGGTGGATTGAATGGTGGAGATTTGAGGAAAATAGATGGTGGATGTTGTATGTCACCTGGATTGATGACTTGGCAAGTAGGTTGTGTTTCTTTGACATAGCCATATAAGACAAACAATTTTATGGGTTCAAAAACTCAGCTGATATATTTGAATAAATATATATTTTCCTCTTTTTTTAATCATTGCTTAATCATTTTAATTAAGCATTAAGCATCATTAAATATGACCACCCTTAAAAACTCTTATATAAATACCATAAAAAATATAATAATTACCTAAATATTATAAAATGATATCCTGCAAGTTTTGATCAACTTTGGTCAATGGTAACTAGGTCAAACGTGATCACTTATGGGACCAACTGCCTCGAAATTTGTGCCCGGACAAAAATTATCGAAATATTACGAAATTTTTACCATGCATAGAAAATACAATTTAAATGATCCATACTAAATTTCAAGTCATTATAGTAAATGGAAGTATGTTATTTGAAATATATACTGTTCTGTCATCCTTTTCTTCCGAGTAAAAATATCATTGGTCTTGAAATTAAATATATGGATCTTTTTACCAAAGTTTTGACTTGAAAAAATACTTAAAATATATTTCATAATATGTAAAATATATTTGTATGGTAGGAAATAGTTTTGAGTATTTTTGAATAATTTTCTCCGAGAAATGGTGATTTTACGAAATGAGAGAAAATTTCTTCAAATAGACAGAGGATGAGTTGTAAAAATGGATATTAATATTTAACCATGAATATTAATAAACTTTTAATAAAAAGTCTTTTGATAAATGTAAAAATATATTTTTGAGCAAAGAGTAAAATATTTTTGATATAGGACGAGTCTTCTAAGGAATATATCTGATATATCCCTTTTTCGAGTTTGTTGCCTTATTGATGTTGAAACTGAGATCTAAGAAATATCATGTCTTGATATTTCTTCTTTGATCATATTTCCTTAGAGATGTATTCCATAACGTTATAATTTTGATGTTTTAGAATAATGGAATATCTCTTTTATATGAATATACTTGAAAATAATTTTGCTAGTTTGACCATTTGACTTTGATTTGGATCAATTAAAATCATGACCTAATGTAGAGTATCTAAGTGTATTTAAAATTTATGTTTAATTGTACAAATACCAAAATAAATAATATATCGAAGATATCCTTTCAATCTTCCCCTTTTTGGTATTTGCCAAACAAACATAAATTTTAAATTTTTCAAGTGTGTGCTTCCCCTTAGTGTATGCATAAGTTTTAAAAATATTTTTGCACATACAGTTTGCGGGACTTAGCTTGATTCCTCTCATAGGATAATCCTGCAAAAACCTTGTTAGATTTATCATATATATAGAAGCATAGTGTTTTAACTAGCAACATCTAAGTTTTTGAAAAATTAGAAGGGGCCCAAATTCTCTTCCCCTTTTGTTTAGGAGATAGCCAAAAAGCATAATCTAGTTTATGATGGCAACAACATTTAGGACATGTAATGTAGATTCAAGGAGTTTAGATAAACACTTAAGTCCAATTTTTTTTATTTTACTATATTTGATGGCTAGTAGTTATATGTTGTAAAGAGTGAAGCATAATATAGTTTAGGACATAGAGTGTGCATGATAAAAGTTTAAGAAGATGCAATTATAGAAGTTTAGAATTGACTTAATGAGAGACTCAAGTTTGTCATTGAAAGTGAGTGAAGTGGGTTATACATCTAGAATAGTATCTTTAAAAAAACACTTTAGTTTTCGGATTAATTGGTTTGAGCAACCAAGTCAAATTGATAAGACTGAGAATAATACTGTTTGAACAGATTTTAAAGTACAAAACAATTGCAAATAGCACAACAGATTTATGCAATTCGGTGAAAGTGGAGTTATAAAGCTGAATGAGTTAGTACAATTTTTTGTTCCAAAAATAACTTCATCAAACTTATTTATGAAAATATGACCGAGTTCTTTTAATTTGGTAGAATACGCTTAAAATATGACTTTAATTGTAGTGCAATTGGCCTTTATCCTTGGATACATTTAATGAATTCGAGAGTATATTGTATGAACTTATATGGATTTGTACTAGTACAATCTAATCAATTTGATGAAACTTTACATTTTAGAGGGTCTAATACATTCTACTTTAGTACATAATCTAACAATTTATGCATGTCATCATCTGTATTGACAACTTAATCTCAATAGCTAACCAATTACAAGAGCAATTTCTAATACACTCTAGTGGTCATACACTCCTATACTTCTAGCATACAACCTGTCAGTCTTCCTAACATGCCTTTTTTACAGATTAGACATGCTAATAGAATCTAAGTGAGTCTGATACTAACTTTGCTATTCTAGAAACAAATGCTAAATAGTTAGAAGGTAGAATTTATACCTGTTTTTACTTTAGCAGAGCAACCAAACATATATTCTTTGGGGTTGGTTTAAAAAACAAATAAAGTATCATACCTTTCTTACCAGAAATCTCATGTCTGCAACACTTTGTCTTTGGGCTTTAAGTTGGCAATACTTTCTGATCAGCACACATACTAGCTTTGAGTACTGGTTGGAGGTGAATAAAGACTGCATTCCTGCATATTGTTAGATAGTATAGAAGTCCAAGCTAACAACATGGTTAGTGTGACTACATTGATTTTGATCACAATACAGGCCAAGTATATATAAAAACAGTATCATGTTTATCCTTAATCTAAAATAACAAGAAATTACACAAGTCAGAAGACTTAGATTTATCCTGTCAAGCTAAATTATTTTGCATTTATAGATTCAACCAAGTCATATTCCCATAGATTATCAATTAAACTAACATGCTTAAGAATATAACAACAATTTGAGAATAATGAGTCTTAAAACATATCATGGGTATCTAATGGCAATAATCATCATGTCCCTGCATAAATTGGTTAGTGACTAATAATAGCAAGCAAGAATTTAACAAGTATGATCTTGTTTGTACCATTCAATAAACAAAATGCATATTATATTACATTGAACAAAAGTGTTTATATCAATCAGTGTGCTTCACTGATTAAATAGAACAAAGTTCTGCACCTGTCTTAGAGATTACAAACCATTAGGAGTACATAAACTCCATTAAGTTCAACAAATTTAAGATTACAATCATCTAGGAAAAGTAGCATAACAAGCCAAAACAATACAAAGTTCTGAAAGTTTAGCAGATCAAACACATATCAACGAAAGCAGTCCAAAAACAGCAGCACAACACAGCACAGAATTATCCAACAACAAGCAGCACATAGCTCACCCAATTACATTTCCATCAGCATCACACACATGAATTAAATCAGGTAAAGTTTCAATAGGCGGTCCCCTTGCATCCATACCTATGTCCTCTAACCCATGAACCATAGCTAAGTCATCAGAAATTGGAACTTGGAAGGTATTTACAATCTCTTGGTCAATCATATAGTGGTCTCCTAGGATAGATGCAGCTAAGTTATCAAGATATGCAATTCTATTCTTACAAGACACATTTACACCCGCTACATAGGTTACATTTTCCTTAATCTCACTGTTTTCATTTTTAACCCTCTCAAGTTCATTTTTAAGTTCATTTATCATGACTCTGAGAGACTCATAATTAGAGAGAAAGACATCTTCTTCTGTAATTACAGGAGGAATCACAGTAGGTTCAACCTCTTGTGGTTCACAGTGCATAAGAGGAATTTGTGGCCTAATGTGCTCATTTGTGATGTGTGAATCACCTAGATTAGCAAATTTATCAGGAAGATGAATATTGCACATAATTAATAAGCAAGTGATGAGGAGTCCATATGGCATGTATCCTACCAGATTAGCATTAATCATATTGAGAAGAATGACATAAGAAATACTAAAGTTGATTTTGTTGTTGTAAAGAAGATAAATCAGTTTAAAATCATAAAAATCAAATTATTTACTTTGATTAGGTTTAGGCAAGACATTTGCCCTTATGATAAGTGCAAGATGCTGAAAAACTCCTTTAAAATGCTTAAAATGGATTCCACAGTTAACATCACAAAGACTAGATGGAACATCAGACTCACACAAGACACCAAACATAAGTTCATACTCAGCTTTTTTGAACACAAACAAGGAATAAATATCATGATATGGCAATTCACACAAGTGAAGTGGAAGGTGTAGTGCCCTATTAAGACTTTTATTATCAACACAAATGACTTTCTTGTTCACAGTGGTTGTAAAATGCAAGACTCCCTCTACACCCTTAATGATGTTCATATTACAGTAAAACTCACCCATGAGATGTATGAAGTATTGTCTACTGAAATGAAATACTAATCCCTTCCACTTAGCATGCCTAATGACCCTATCCACTTCACCAGTTAAGTTCAGACAAATACCAGGCTGAACATTCTTGACTAAGTCAAGCAATTTCTTGGAATTAGAAGGGTTAGCAAGGTCTGGTGGTGGAGGCTTGGAGGTGTTAGTGTTTGTGTTTGTGTTTGGTTCCTGTCTTAGGTTTGATTTTCTGGTATAAACTCTGGCTTGAAAAGGTTTGGCTGGTCTAGGGTTTGGAGAGTGAGGAACTTGAAATTTCCTACTCTGATAGAAGGGGATAGTGTGATTTTTGAAACCTTTTTTGTGGTTTCTTGGGTAAGATGGCCTTTAGTGACTGTTTCTTGGGTTTGAATGGTTTACAGTTTTGAATGATGAAGATTTGTGGTAAAGAAACTGTTTCTTTTCCATATCTTCTAGCAGATATGGATTTGTGATGGCTGGTCTTGGATTAGGGGCCTAGCATTTAGGTTCATAACTAATAAAGTAAAGTATACAAATGAACTGTGTTTGTGTGTGAATGTAGCAGATGTAAATATAAGTATATATGCATCCACATAGCACATAATTCAATATCAGTTAGGAAAATAATTTTCTGTAAAGTAGCTTTTCCTGTTCATGAACAGTGAATTTCATTAAATGCAATTTACTAATAATTGATGTGGAGAGGCATGGTTTGCATAATTCCAGATCCTAGATATGTGTATAATGCAGCTAAGGTATGATGTTTGATAGCTGACATATGTAAATAGTGACAAATAGTACTAGAAGATATTGTTTTAGTACTGTAAGAAGTACAAAAAGTACATAAATTTGGGAAAATGTGTGACATAAAGGTGAAATGCAGCTCACTCTACAACATAGGAACTAGCAAGTGACAAACAATGCATTTAAGAATGTTCAAAATTGAGAAAAGATCAGTGCAGAAAGATTGTCACATTTTGTAAAGAAATAAATTTTCTGGAAACTTTTGAGTTTTAATAAAGTATGTTACATTTATTTCTTAAGGCATTTTGTATTAAATAAAATTAGGAGAATATTATCCATATTCAACATACACTGATGCACTATATATTAATGTGCAGTCACTTAACATTTATTTCAAATAGCATTTAGTATAACATACCACACAGAATAATCAGAATATTAATAATAGATATAACACATTAACTACATTGTTTTTTTTTAAATTCCACCTAGAATTCTAAGTGGCCATGTTAGATATATTTGTGATGTCATGTCTAATAATGATTTGTGTTTAGTTTTCAAATCTTGACTAACAGGATAAATCAGGACTTAACTGGAAATCGGTACTTATACTGAAGTCAGAACTTAAGATATCAGAACTTAAGATATCAGAAGATATTCATCAGGAGATAATATCAGGACTTAAGAAGACCTTCAGATAAGGAAGGCGGCTGATTGAAGGGAAAGAAGATCAAGAATAAAACAAGAAAAGATATGCATGGAGAAGAATTCTATGAAGAATAGAAGACTTGGAGGAAAAGATAACTAATTGATATATTTTAGGATACAGAATTATATTCGATATCAATTAGAGATTATCTTGTAACTATGTGGTATATAAACACAGCATAGGGCTTACACTAGATGTGTTATCATTATCGAGAATATTATTCATTGTAACCCTAGCAGCTCTCGTGATATTTGTTCATCACTGAGAGACAACGGTTCCATTGCAATACTGTTTTATTAATAAGATTATTTTGTGTTACATACTTGTGTTCTTAATTCGATTTGATTGTATTATACACTGTATTCAGCACTCTATGACAAAGCACATCAGCATTAGGTACCTCTTCATAAGGGAACATATGATGGAAGGTACAGTGGAATTGCATTTTGTTCCAACAGATCAACAACTAGCAGATATCTTCACAAAACCACTGTGTGAGGCTACTTTTACAAGATTGGTAAATGAACTTGGAATGGTTTCAGGTTCTTTCTCTAAATCTGTTTAGTTTATGTTCTGATATATCAGACCTTATGATCAGTATTTACAGATATTACTATCTTTATGAAATTTGTGCTTAAATTGAAATTTACCTAAGTGCTGATTGTTGTCTGATGTGAATTTCTAAACTCTAATAGTGATATAATGTTTCCGTGACTATTAAATCCAATGAGGATAACTGTGCTAGATACTGACCTAGTAGTCTCTAATATACTAAAAATCCCATGTTTGAAGTAATTGTTTATGTGGAAATCTTTTAACACAAGCAAATTCTGATATTGAGCTTGGTTAGGTTTACTTTGTATATCTTATTACTAAGTCAAAAACTAGAATAGTGCTTCTTATCTGTTAAGTTCTGATGTTGGTAAATCTTATGGATGTACTAAGTATTGATAAGCCTCACTTATCAAAAGAAAAAGTATAGAAAAGAAATAAATATCAGGTACTCCTTTGAGATCTAGAGAATAATGTATGTGGATGGGAAGACCCAAGTGCATTGCTGGTATTAAGTAATATGCATTAGAAAAGCAAAATAAAATTTCTTGGTGACTTTTCACATTCTCTAATTACTGGAAAAATACTCTGATAATAGTATAAATTCTGATAAGCAGTTGTGACTCACTTACAATGAGGAGCTCCTGTGAAAGAGAATATCAAAAGATGCATAAAATGAGCACAAAACAGTTGAGGTGGGCTCATGCATGAACTCATTCTATAGTAGACTTCAGACTAATGACAAATTTTGAGCAAAGTTCTTAGTTATGCCTTATTTATAAGATGTACTGAAGTGAATCAGACTTTTCTCTTTGTCTGATATTTAGCTTAAAGCACACACTTTCACTCCATATGAATGATGAAAATTACTGTGGTGATCCATATTGTTTTAGATGAACAGTTTAAGTGTCAGTTGCATAAATTCCGAGGACAAGTTCTGATGGAAGTTCTGATGATTATGTTATGCAGAAACCATATTAGTATTTGTGTGAAGAATTATAGAAATAAACATTCACTTTTCGAGTACAGAAGCCATATTCAAATGACTTTTAAATTCTAATAATAATCAAGTTCTAATGCTTACGTGGCAGTATTTATTTACTTGATTAATTTTTTGGTCAATACTTGAACGGTTCTATTTTATCAGAATATTGGTTTAAGTGAGATAAAGACTGTCATAATTACTTGTTTAGTGAGAACAATTTTTTTTTTGAAAAACTGCATGTGCATAGTAATCATTACTTATTTCCCGTGCCCATTAACTATTTTCTTAACTACTGCATGACTGACAGGTGTAAACACTATTCAAATTCATCTTAACTGCTGTCAAGTGGCGTGTATAAATAAAAGAGAGAAAATATTTTAAATCTTTTATCTACTTTTGTATTCTACACTCTCTCTCTCTTTCCTCTTATTCTCTCCATATTTACTGATGGTTTTTACACAGGCATTTTACCAAATACCTTTCAGGTATTCTATTTCTCACTTCTTTTTCAATGGCACCCAAGGATATAATCTTTAATGGAGCAAAGTTCGTTCCCAACAACTACGCTGCCATTCTCACTAAGAGTGAAGCTCGTTCGGAACTTCATTTTATTCAGAATTTCTTATCTCATATGAAATTGGGTTCGCTTTGACGCAGCCATCCAGTTTATCTGGAACTCAAGTTCTGACATTCTGGCGTACGGGACTTCATGATGATGGTGGTAAGGATGGGACTTCAAGCATCGTGTTTACAGCAAATGAGGTTGAGTATGTTGTTACTCCGACAACAGTTCGAAAAGTTATACACCTACCTGAAAACTGTCAATTCAGTTCTGCTGTGGAGGAGCCCTTGCTACAGCAAATGATGGCTAATCTAGGGTATGAAAAGAGTTTGGCTAAGATGGGTCAACTCAAACGCCCACATATTCGAAGGGAATGGAGCTTCTTCTTTGATTGCATCACGAAGATGTTTGCCAACAAGTGCTCAAATTTTGATGCCATTCCTATTCTGACACAACAAATTGGGTATGCACTCATAAACCAGTCTCATTTTGATTATGCAAAGACTGTGTTATGTTTTATAGGAGATAGGATGAAAGAGGACAGGAATGTAGTTTACTTTGCTAGGTTCTGTCAGTTAATCTACAGTTAATGTACATCAGATGAACCACAACTAGCATGTGATCACATAGAACCATTTAGATTAGCTAAGAGGGCTTTTACTGATCTTTTAACTGCTGACAACAAGAAGGAAGTTTTGAGACCCCTTAGAATTCCTTTATCAGTAAAGCAAGCTGAGGTAAATGCTGATTCTGCTACCTATTCATTGCTATATCCTGATGTCCAACCCACCAACACACAACAGCCATCAGAACCCACCACTAACAAAATACATCAACCACAGCCATCAACACATAATCAGGTGAAGCCTTCTTTTTCTAGAGCAAAGAGGACTAAGACAGTACCTCAGTCACAGCAGAAAAGAAGGAAGATGATTTTAAGAGATGAGTCTGATTATGAGGCATAGGTTTAACCATCAGAACCTGTTGCTGAAGTAACTGAGAAGGTCTCTTCTCAGACGGCTCAAGAAACTGGGAGTTCTAGGTCCCTAAAAAGGCATAGAAAGTTAAACTCTGATGATCCTACTCACAGAGTCTCTCCACCAGCTAAGAAACTTAAAAAGGAAAGAGCAAGGAGGGCTGTAGAAGAATCAACCTCTGAAGAAGGAATGGATGCAGCAGTTATGGAAGGGGGTCAGGAATCTCTGATATTTTAAATAATCAAGCTGCTCAACAAAACCAACTCAATAAAATCCAAAACTCTGTGGAATTGCTTGTCTCCTTGCTTCTACCAGATGATGCCAAAAAGGGGGAGAAAGTAATTAAGTCCAAATGCATAACTGATCAACCACTGAAGGGTAAGGATGATGTAATGAAGACCAGGGAAACTCTGAAAGGAGTAGAGGTCTAAGTCAACACAGGGGTTCTTTATCAAGGGAAGCCAGAACTACAAGTCAAAGAACAAGTTCTGATACTGGTAAAAAGATAAGTTCTGATGAACAAACTCTGAATCTTGATGAAGAGATCTCTAAAAGGCTGTTCCTAAAGGACAATCCAGGCATGGATATTGAAAGTCTGAAGAAAGAAGAGATTAGACTGAAAGCTAAAAATGACAAATCTAAGTCAAAGTCTAAAACTCAAGCCACATCAAAGAAACCACCTAAGCCTAAGGGCATTGTGATCAAAGAGAGGACAAATACTGAGGCATCTAAGGCCAAGTCCAAATCACAAGTGGAAGTTGATCCTAGATTCAAGGGTAAAGCAAAAGTTGATGAACTTGTAAAGATATATATGCCAACCATGGATCTGGAAATAAATGCTGATGAAGACACAAGTCTGATTTTGAAGGAGAAAATGAATATTCAAGCAACCTCTGACAGAGCTCAAGTTGTCTTGAAATCAGAAGAAAAGAAAACCTCTGACATTGCTCATGTTAAACCTTCAAAAGTTCTACTACCTGGGTTTACTAAAGCTCAACAATCTGCTCAACCTATGAAGACTTCAACAAATGTTTTTCAGGGTAGATTGCTCCAAGGGAAGGAAGCTAGAGATAAAACAGGACTGGGTAATGCTGATGAGAAAAGAGTAAACAACTCTACCTCAGATCCTACATCTCTTTTGAACCAGGAGTAGGGACAACTCCAGAAAGACTAAATCAATTGGAATCTGTACAGATGCTCTACAATTCCAAGCTGAAAGAAGACATAATGCTTTATTTTATGAAAGATGGGAGAGTATTCCAGATAAGAAAGGATGCAATTCGATTAAAGTATTATGAAGAACTGCAACATGTTTTATTTCTACTTCAACTGAAGAAGAGGTCAACAGATGGTGCTGCCAGATACTTAATATACGATATTCAGAGGCAGAAGAAACTTTACTCTGTAAAGTCTGACAGACCATACTATTCAAAGTACAGAGCTCACAATGGTGATTTAGTTGAGATGAAGCCTAATACCGCCAAGATCACTACTTTTCTGGGTATTAAGGGTGTTGAATTTAATCTGGAGTTTGACAAAGCTTATTTGATCAGACTGGATCAAGAAATAAGGAAAGCAAAGATTAATGATCTCAGGGCTGCTATCTTTTAGACAGGAGAAGATATAGTTAAACTTAAAGATGCTAAAAGGAGGATGATAAATGAACTTGAATATGATGAGAACTCTTTTGAAGAACTATCTCAGAACAACTCCTGACATTCAAGAGATCAAACACTGAAGCCAAGTCAAGGACTACAACTGTTAAATTTTGAAGGATATACAGGCTAAAGCTGATATCAGACTTTAAGGATGGTAAAAGCTACAAGGACTGTGAGTTGTAGTTATCTAGTCAAATTCTCATATGCATTTGTACTTAATGTTTTTGACATCATCAAATATCTATTGAACTTGTATATTATGCTAATTTACAAGTTGGGGGAGATTGTTAGATATATTTGTGATGTCATGTCTAATAATGATTTGTGTTTAGTTTTCAGATCTTGACTAACAGGACAAATCAGGACTTAACTGGAAATTAGTACTTATACTGAAGTCAGAACTTAAGATATCAGAACTTAAGTTATCAGAACTTAAGATATCAGAAGATATTCATCAGGAGATAATATCAGGACTTAAGAAGACTTTCAGATAAGGAAGGCGGCTGATTGAAGGGAAAGAAGATCAAGACTAAAACAAGAAAAGATATGCATGAAGAAGAATTCTATGAAGAATAGAAGACTTGGAGGAAAAGATAACTAATTGATATATTTTAGGATACAAAATTATATTCGATATCAATTAGAGATTATCTTATAACTGTGTGGTATATAAACACAGCATATGGTTTACACTAGATGTGTTATCATTATCGAGAATATTATTCATTGTAACCCTAGCAGCTCATCGTGATATTTGTTCATCACCGAGAGAGAACGGTTCCATTGCAATACTGTTTTATTAATAAGATTATTCTGTGTTACATACTTGTGTTCTTAATTCGATTTGATTGTATTATACACTGTATTCAACCCCCTCTACAGTATGTGTGACCTAATAGGCCATTAATCACACCAGTGATCCAGATACAGGGATGCTCTAGGCTCCCCTTCCAGGTCTTTCTGTAAGGGTTGGTGTGTGAGTGATTAATTTTATCTTTGTTAATCTGTGATTACACAAACCAGTCTTGATTATACCTTACTTGAGTTCTTATGACTGCACAAGCAATTGTAAAATGCATAGTATAGTAAACAGTGTTGCACTCAAGTTCACAGATCATATATATATTCAAGTAAGTATGATGCACATAGACTTAGTACAACTTTCAATAGACAAGTGGAGATTGAAGTTAACAAGACAGTTCTTATCCAGATACATAGTATTCAGCTCACAACAGTAATCAGGACATCTTGCATATATTAAGGTGTTTAAATATGTTAAAAAAAATTACTATATGAAGAGCTTTTATTAATACAATTTAGGGCACATACTTATACAAACTGATTACTTAATTAAATTAACCAATTTATTAAACTTCACCATTCTATACTTAGAGTTATCTTTGTATTTTACTTATTACTTAGCAAGATGTCTCGCCTGTTGCTACTAACAGATTTTAAATCACCT
Organism: Apium graveolens; assembly: GCF_009905375.1. Classification (NCBI taxonomy): domain Eukaryota; kingdom Viridiplantae; phylum Streptophyta; class Magnoliopsida; order Apiales; family Apiaceae; genus Apium; species Apium graveolens. Next base: position 268,159,243 of record NC_133651.1, read on the forward strand.
AGAGTACACAATTCATATTAACACTTTATCTTTTACATTATGAATAATGATTTGTTAATTAACTGTGCATTTTAAGTTTTAGCATGTATTCTAATGACCTTATTAGTGACAAATTAATAGAGCATGTCAATTTCAGAATTAAGTTGATTACTTAATTAATATCTTAGTAAGTATAGGTTAATCAAATAGATTTTGAACAATCAAGATTTTATCAAGGACGATCATAGATAAAATATAAAGAGTCCAGTTCAAACAAGCAAGCAAGACTATCAAGTGATAGCATATATTTAAGTATATATTTTAATTCAGTATTCCAATTATCTTACATTCAATCATATTTTATCATTTAAGAATTGACAATCCAGGTTCAATTTTTCACTAGGCTTTATTCTGATATTAGTATTAATATTATCTGAACTCAAATTATGTCACAACATATAGTCATACTATATCTTAGCTTTAATGCACATAGATCATACAAGATTCAGTTTTGCACAGTCTTAGGATAATCACAATGACTTCACAGTTGACATAATCAATTAAGTTCATTTGTTGGATCTTTATACATATATCTGTCTATAATCATCATTCATAAGTTATCTTTCAAATTGCCATAACATATATTGATTTTCAAAGAAAACACAGACTGCATTCAATTGTATAAATTTAGAGACAACTGAATCACACTTGATCATTAATTCGAATATCTATTTCGAATTGCACATAACTTTTCAAGCACATGCACAGCTCACATAAATCATACAAACACCTTTCTTCAACAGGATAATCTATTTTCAAATTTTCACATCTCAAAACCCTTTATCACATCACTTTCACACATCGAAGTAAAAGTATCAATCAAAACACACTTAATCACATAGATTCATAGATTTAAAGGGTTTCATTAAATGATATTCTCATACCTTAGCCTACCGCCTGGCCTGGCGAGTAGGTATCACCTAGTTGACTCAGTTGCGGACTGAGTGAACCTCCGAGTCCCGAGTTTCACCCGAGTTTTTGCACATGCAATAGTGTTTCTCCTTCTTTGACTCAATTTTGCTCCGATTCCGGTTTTCTCCTGTCATTAACTTCAAGAATTTGTTAGGGTTTTTAAAAATCGATTATTTAAACAATAATAAAAGTATATCTATATATACATATTGATCAATCGAATGTTTGAATTTATGATTCTCGTCTGATTTATGTACAAATTAACGATTTTTATCATCAAATTCATTTCTATATTACCAACCCAAAAGAAATGTATCAAAATCGTATAAACTGAGTATGAAAGATGATATAAGTATAGTATCTGTATATAATTCATCGAAGATTTGAAGAATTATCGAGAGTTAGATCTAGAGTTTCAGAGAAAGAGAGGGAGGGAGACCAGAGAAAACGGAGAAGAGGCGAGAGAGAATAGATTTAGGTCAAGAAAATGAGCCGATTGCAACACTGTTGTCAACAGTGTTTCTTTATATATCAACCGAAATCAACGGCTGTAATATGTTAGGTTTAATGAAGGACGGTTCAGATTAAAAGATAATAACTAGTTGGGCTTTGAATAGAATTTGGGCTGGATTTAAAAAGAGGATTAGGTTTTATTTTTTTAAAAACATAGATGCATATATATATATATATTTAAACTATATATGGGCTTGATAGTAAATTGGGCCGGATAAAATTTTGTTTGGGCTGGATATAGTACTCATAAAATTATTCCAGAAAATATATTTTTATATAACATTTTTGTAAAAAATATTTTCCAAAATATGCATATATATAATAAGATTATATATTGATATATAATTATATCTAATGATAATATAAATAGCCTTTATAAATCTCACTGAGAAAAAATATTAACTCAGAATAATTTTATTTTCTCGGTTAATCTAAGCTGTTTAAGATCTCATTAAATCCGATCAATAAATTTCTTTATTGACAAATCTGAATTTACGAGACTTAACAACTTGATCAGGAAAATATATTTTTCATGAGATGGCTTAAATAAACCTCAAAAGGTAGATAATATACTATCTTTTATTGTCCGTCTATTTCACTGATTCCAACATTCCTAAATCTAGACGGAGTTTAGTGAATCTTTTGGAATACAGTGGTTTCATGAATATGTCGGCGAGATTAAAGTCAGTATCTATGTGAGTCATTTTTATATTGCCTTTATTGACATGATCACGTAAGAAGTGATGTCTCACATCTATATGTTTAGATCTTGAATGCAATACGGGATTTTTTCTAAGATCAATAGCACTCGTATTATCACATAAGATTGAGATCACATCAAACTTTATATTATAGTCAACTAGTGTTTCCTTCATCCATAATATTTGAGCACAACACTTTACAGCTGCTATATATTCAGCTTCTATTGTCGAGATGGATACGGAATTTTGTTTCTTTTGAAAACCAAGAAACTAGGCATCCACCGAGAAACTGACAAGTACAACTAGTACTTTTTCTTTCGACTAAATGCCCGACATAGTCTGAATCAAAAAAAACATACTAAATCAAATGGTATTCCTTTTGGATACCAAAGACCAACATCAGTGGTTCCTTTAAGATATCTCAATATCCTTTTTACCGTGGATAAATGAGATTATTTTAGTGCTACTTGAAATCTAGCACACTTACAAACACTATATTGAATATCGGGATGACTTGTAGTGATATTGAAAAAGCTACCAATCATTCCCCGATATTTCTTTGTGTCTACAGGAATTCCTTTTGGATCTTTCGTTAATTTATCGGATGTAGACATAGGAGTAGAGATGGGTTTGGCATTATCCATTTCAAATTTTTCAACATCTCTTTAAAATATTTTGATTGAGAGATATGGATGCCTTCATCAGATTGCTTTATTTACAATCCTAAAAATAAGTTTAATTCTCCCATCATACTCATCTCGAATTCTCTACTCATATTATCAGAGAATTCTTTACATAGTGCATCATTTGTTGAACCAAATATGATGTCATATACGTATATTTGTACGAGCAATATATCATCTTTTTCTTGTCTCATAAATAAGGTTTTATCGTTCGTTCCCATCTTAAATTTATTTTCTAAAAGGAACTTGCTCAACATTTCATACCAAGCTCTTGGAGCTTGTTTTAACCCATATAGAGCTTTATATAATTTATAGACATAATCTGGATGGTTTACATCTTCAAAGCCGGGAGGTTGTTTTATATATACTTCTTCTTCTAATATCTTGTTTAAGAATGCATATTTCACATCCATTTGGTATACTTTAATATTTTTATGACATGCATAAGCCAATAGCATTCGAAATGATTCAATTCTTGCTACCGGTGCATATGTTTCATCAAAGTCTATACCTTCCATTTGGGTATATTTTGAACTAATCTTGCTCTATTTCGAACTACCGTTCCATTTTAATCTAATTTATTTTGAAATACCCATTTTTGTACCAATTATAGAGGTATCACGAGGCTTTGGGACAAGTTCCCAAACTTTACTGCAAGAAAATTGGAGTAATTCCTCTTGCATTGTAGAAATCCAATCCTCGTCTAATAAAGTCTCTTTCGCGGTCTTAGGTTCTATCTGAGATAGAAAACTAAGATGATTCATAATGTTTTGAACTTGTGACCACATTTGAACTCCCTTCCTTAAGTCTCCAAGAACATTATCTAGTGGATGACTTTTTCTAGTAGGAATTGCTTTGGGAAGTTCATCTTCCTTTTCGTCTAATTCTAATGGGTTTTTGTGAACGGGAGTCCTGATATACATATTTTCTAATTGTCGAATAATATTTTCAATATCATCTTGTTCGACATTTTCTTGGTCAACAAGATTTTAATATTTCGCGGGTGGTTTACTTTCATCAAATGCCACATTTATTGATTCTTCCACCATGAGCGACTTTAGATTAAACACTCTATAAGCTTTACTATTATTCGAGTATCCAAGAAATATACCTTCGTCCGATTTCGAATCAAATTTTGTAAGATATTCTTTTGAATTTAATATGAAGCATTTGTTTCCGAATACTCGAAATTAGCTTAATGTAACACCCCCAGATCCGGGGTCGGGGATCCGGGTCGTCACGAGTTCCACTTCCCTTAACAACACCCAATCTCATTAAACAATCAACTACTCTTTACTGTGACCCCGCAATACACACACACACCACAAGTTATAGTCTCAGAGATGAATATCAAAAAAAATAATCACAAGTCGTTTTATTCCACAATTAAGTCAATACACCTTAAAAAGGTTTCTGATTAAATTTACATTTCTTTGCCATTATTACAATTCATAATATACATAAGTCTAGTACATTACTAGTTGAAAACTTCGCCTATTGGTAATTTCTACCTCAGCTACAGCGGCCTGAACGCTTCCGGAAAGCTGCGGAACGTTTCCTATCCGCTTGCGAATTGGGAGCTTGGTCCTGTTCATCTTATCTATCTGATGTTGTGTGATGAAAGAAGAAAGCAAGGGTGAGCAGCAAGCCCACCAAAATAATATGTATAATGATTAACAATATATGAGCCTACTCATAATACTCATGAAAGTCTTGGTCAAAAGAAATGAACCAAGTTTGATATCTTAATGCGATGAAGTCGCAAAATATTCAGTATATATATACATATATACTTTTCAAAATATTGGAAGTCCTCTTCCATGCATAATATGCACAAAGTCCCAGTGTATAACTGTATAAAAAAATATCGTTGCAAGGTGATCTCATATATCTAACCTTGTCTCAACGTTTTTCTGAAAATCTTTGTCATTCATAAGACAATTATTAATTAGATATAAGTTTAAAAGATGAAGTTACAAGATACTCCAATATACTTATATCCTTTCCAAATACTACTTGAACTACCACCGTTCAAGTTATAATTAGTTCAAAAGTTCATCACATAGATGAGACTACAAGATAATACTTGAATAGATTCAACCTTTAAAATATCATCAAAATAAAATGAAGTTATGAGATACTTCATTTGATGCAAACATCATTTTGAAAACTTGACCCTGCCAACACTCAACAATCGCCCAACCGTAGCCTTTCTATCGAAGTGCTCTGGGTAGTGTTGCAGAAATATCCAATTGGATGATGAACTCATTACGGGAGTTTACCGCGCCAGGAAGACCACTTACGATGATCAGTCGTAGTAGTACAACCCCACCATTTTCTACATGTGGAGGAGAACCTGTCGGATTTACTTGTCAACCGAACACTGAACTCCTAAGGAATGGACCGCCTTAGCGGAACTTCCAGGCCATTTGGGCCAATATAATAAGGCTGGGCCGGCGCTACTCGACCACTTACGCCACTCCTAGTTCAGATGAAATCCATGACTCTGAAACGTAAAGCTCGTCCCCACTTTCCCCAAGTAGAAACTTGTTGATACGGCTCCACCGAGAAGTCGTATCTAGTTGGAAAGGAAAACTCACCGATATTTCCCAGGCGATGCCTGTTAATGGATTAACTTGTTCCAAGAATTTTACTTCCCGAGTGTTGGGTAAGTAATCGATTCATTTAACAAAACAGCAACCTTGTTGCGAATATAAAATACACCACAGAGCCGGATCCCCCAGGTTTTGAGCGAGTATTTAAATCCCCTTTTTAAAAGGAAGATCTCAAATATAAAAATAGTTTTAGGATCCGCTCTAACTTTTGAAAATCATTTTAAAGACTCGAAAACACTTTAAGGAGTGTTTGGAGTAATACTGATTTAATGAAGTAAATCAGTCCCCAGAATATTTAGAAAATGACTGAATATTAATATTTAAATAATATTCCCATATAGAATAATCTTTATAAAATAATTGAAGTAGAAGTATTAAAACTTATACTTGAAATGAATAGCAAATAATCAAAGATATACTTATACGAAAGTATTATCTTTATTTGAATAATCGAAAATAAGTTTGATTATTGACACCTTATTCTTTAATAAAATAAAGAATATATTTCAGCAAATAATCGGAGTCATACTACCTCGAATGAATATTGAAATAATATTCAATAAATAATATAAATTGAGTCATACGCCCTCGAATGAATATTCAAAATAATATTCATTTAATATAAAGGAGTCATACGCCTTAGAATAATATTCGTAATAATATTCAAATAAATAAATAAAAGGAGTCATAAGTCCTCGAATGAATATTCAAAATAATATTCATTTAATATAAAGGAGTCATACGCCTTAGAATAATATTCGTAATAATATTCAAATAAATAATAAAGTTTAAAGTAATCGAATAAACCTTATTCGATTAATAGTTTGGAAAACTATAACCATATATATATATATATAAATATATATATATATATCCATATCCATATATACAAAGTCTACTCGGGATCCTCGACTCCCGGTTTCAGAAAAATATTTTCACCTTTGGGTCCCTATACTAAGGGTATATGCAAGATACAACTATCCTCTAGCATAGGTATTATCAAATAAACCAACAGATATATATTTCAAGAATACGAAACAGGCATGCATATATATATATATCATAGCAGCATGCTTCAATATATTGCAACATTTGCTAATATAAACAATCATGCAATATCACAAGATAATGCATATACATATATTCACCACAACAACAGTATAACGGATAGAATACTTGCCTGAGCGACTGGGGGTTACGAATGGCTCGGGACGAGTCTGGTAACCTATAAACAACAAGTAAGTTGGAATTAAACCAAAATCACTTGTAAATCTATGCTTTAGCTAACTTAGACTCTAATGCTAGTTTTGCGCTCACTGATTCGCTTAAGTCACTCGGGTACCCTCGGCTCCATCATTTTTAATAATTTGACCTTTACGAGTTTTAACGCGATTCCTTCGCGAATGACTTACCAACTGCCTAACACACTTACCATAATTGTTTCACACATTAATTAACCCTTTTTGGTCTTTAACCTATGTTTCAAAGTAAGGCGAGGGAAAAAGTTTCGTTCGCGAAACGCCGTTACTTGAAACGGTCGTTTCTCCTAAACCGTAAATCGGAATCGAACGAACTACATATCAAAACGAAGCTCGTAACATGAGCTATCTAAACATGGCAGTGGTCACAATTTAGCAGGGGGTTCTCGGGTCCTAATGCTATGCACAAAAACAGTCCAAAGAAAATCGGACATTACGACGGCCATGTTTACGTGATTTCCCATTTTTAAAACTACCCACAATCATCACAAACCATCCTCAAATCCACACACAGCAAACACCCATCCTTACCACATCATAACAATCCCAAACAATTCAATATTACTCATTCATACATATGCTTAGCCTAACTTTAATCATGCTTAAGTCTCTTTAAATCAAAACCACTAAATTATCATTTCATTTCACCACCATTCCTAATCTCAACTCTAAACATAATAACAAGATACCATAACATCTTACTCATCAAAATCACTTTATAATATATATGAACCTAGGGTTTGAAAGTGGTATACCTTCCTTGGATTGGTGGGTGAAGCTAGGAAGCCTTAATAAGCTTGGAGAAGCCTTAGGAAAGCTTGGATCTTTAAGAAAAACAAGAAAAAAAACTCAAGTTAAAACTTGAAAACACTATTCATTGTCTTCTCCAATGATTAATTCAAGAAGCTAGAGAAAGAATTAGTGGCTTATACTCATGATATAGCCATAACTAAGCATAAGGAAGGTTAGGGAATTTTCTTACCAATTAAGGATGCTTGGATCTTGATTTTGGAAAATTTTCTCTTTGAAAAGGCAAGAAAGCCGAGAGCAAGAAATGAAGAACAAAGCCTTGGTTGATTTTTGATTTTTTTGATGAAATGAATTGCTAGTTGGTTGGCTAGGTTTTGTCTTTTGATTTAGCAATTTACCACCTTGCCCTTGAATTTGTGTGGTCCTAAATCAACCACACCTCCTTCCTTCCATGTCATGCTTATGTCACCCCTATGATGTCATCCTCCCTTTCTTGTCTCCTTTCTATTGGTTGGATGACATCACTCCCCTTAATCCCTTTGATTAACTCCCTAATCGTTTGCCTAATGACCGCTGAGCTGTTGTACGGTTCGCTTAACTTTCGTTCTCGTTTATCGTTTGAAGGATCATACCCGGGATCTTATTACTTAGGTTCCCTTAACCTTTCTCAATACATTATATTCCTTTTTATGATCCTCTATTATAATCCTTTAATTTAAATCCTTTTTATCCTGTTACCTTATACTCAATTCTCTCCGTATCTTGTGGATTTCCGGGAAAAACCAAAGTATTCGGATTTGGGTTCTGACGATATTTACATACACTTATATACTTCATAGAGTACTAATAATATCCCAGAATATCCATACCAGAACCCCTACATAGTGTGGCGTGAAAAGTTTTCTCATTCAGCTAAAACACTATTCACAAGGGTTTCAAAAATTCCCAAAAATTGGGGTTATTACAGTCTCCCCTCCTTAAAAGGATTCCGTCCCGGAATCAGATAGAAAACGAATGGGGATACTTTCTTAGCATTACACTTTCTAACTCTCGAGTCAATTTTCCCACATTGTTGTTCTACCACCAAACTCTGCCTAGTTTGATAATCCTTCTCCTAAGCACTTGTTCCTTTTCACTCTATAACCCTTCCTGGTGCTCCATATTGGTTACGTCGGGTTGCATATCTATGCGCTCATATGCCTCTATTTATCTGGCATCTGAATTACACTTCCTTAACATTGATACGTGAAACACGTTACGACCTGCTACATGTTCGGGGTTAGGGCTAGCTCATATGCTAACTTCCCAAACGTCTTAATATATCCAAGGGTCCAACAAATTGTTGACTTAGCTTTCCTTTCTTTCCGAACCTCATCAATCCTTTCCAAGGGATACCTATAACATTACTAGGTCCCCTATTTCATACTCTGTATCCTTTCGTGTCAAATCAACATACTTATCATGTCCATCTTGGGCTACTACCAGCCGTCCTCTAATTAGATCTATCATATCCTTGGTCCTTTGGACTACTGCGGGTCCGAGCATCTTGCGCTCTACAACTTCATCCTAACATAAGGGAGATCGATATTGTCTTCCCTCAAGGATCTCATAAGGCGACATCTCGATAATGACATATGATCTATTGTCGTGATATAACTAAATCCGCGTTAAGTGATCATTCCAAATTCTTTCAAGTCTATTGCACAGACTCTCATTATAGCGTTTAGCATTAGAGCTTTTGCTTCTCAATACCCATTCTTTTCTAGTTCGTAATCGCTACAACCTTCCGTTCCTAATATTATACGGGTTATACTTTTGCTCGCTAGAGTTCTATAACCCTTAAATAACCACGTCAACCTTAGTATCACGAATGTGTTCCCATTCCGCATACTACCACAACTTTATTACTCCTTTTTCAGCTGTTTCTATTTTCCAAAATTTGATAAATCAAATAGAAGTAAAGGAATTTGTTGAGAGATCACTATGATCATGAACACTTGTTATATCGCATAGTTAGTACAGAAGGTGGCCAGCCTTTAGTACTTGACAAGCAATTAAACAATAGCTGGTATCCTACTCGGCTTCTATCACACAGATAGATAGTCATTCGGCAATACCTCCCCTTCTGGAAGGGTTGTTCTTCTCAGCTTACATGAAATGAAGAGAAGAGAAAAGAACGAATTGAAGAGAATTGTGTATATGAAAAAAAATATACTGCCACAAAATATCTGGCTTGGAATCTACCTCTGAACTATAGAGGTTTGTCATAGGAGAACAAAACATATACGTATTTATATTAGCATCAAGCATTATAGCCTCGCATTTCCCATGCCTAAATATTTTCGCTATCCCGTCCATCATTCTATGGACCCACACTCTTCCTCGAGCTTATACATAATCACCTTTGAAACTCCCTCGACATCGAAAATCGAATCTGGGATCTCATTCTATACATCATCGTTACTAGAATTCTATGCTTGCACCGCAACCTTCCTCGTATAATAATACGACTCTCTATTGATAAGAAAGAATAATTATTCACTCGGTAGATACTCTACTTAATTAGTCTATCAATGATAACTTATACACTACCACGACCCGATTAGTGGTACTCAATCTCAACACCCATTCCAATACAACTCTCACGGTTGTAATCAGCTCAATACTCGCAGAATCATTGCTGCCTTACTATGGTCCACCACTGACCTACTGTCGTCATTCATTTTCCATGAAGTCTTAATAGCTAACCATACGGAGTCCATACATGTCGTATCTAATTCTCCTAAGAAATTAACATAACCACCAATCACAATTCATGAAGAACACTCGTGATCCTGACATACATACATGACATGAAGCAAATAAAAGTGCAGAAGAGTTTCAATCGAAGCAACGATAGCAGGTTAATACCATTCTTAATCATACGCCCTAAATAGAAGAATTAACTCAAGGGTTCATCTAGTCCTTTTTGAAACATGGTTCTGGCTTATCTCAAGATAGGACCTTCTAAGATAGATAGCCCGTTCATGGCGATTACACGAATTAAACCTTTATCAACTACTATTACGGTTGGGTATTGCACAGTCATCAGGAGGAATGTCAATCTTCCAAACCATAATACAACCTTCGCAGTTTTAATCATCATCACTGTATTCTTTTGGCACAAGCGCCTATAATTATCCTCTTACCTTTAAAGTGTCGTCCACCTCTTTAGCCTTTCCTGATAGTAAAATTTCCTTACAGTCAATGTCATTTTAACCACCTCCAAATACATTTTCTACCTTATTTCAATCACAGCTTGAGTGAAGATGCTTTCTTTAAAGTCTGATGAGTAAAAAAAAAAATTATCACCATTTTTCCATAAGTTATTGCCTCAGTCTTTAGAGGTTAATCACTGTCACGACTGACTTTTAATCATACTTAGAACATCTTTTATCTTAAGTCCTAATTTCCCTGAATAATTTCGACCATTACTGGTTCGATCCATACCTTCTCGTGGTTTAACACGTGCCTCACTTGGCATCATTATAATTACGTCATATTTCCTTTATCAACATTTCTATTCTTGAGAATTTTGAATATTACCTTTCTCCTTGTAAAACCTCTAAGGTTATCCTTGAATCGTTCCTCCTGTATTCCCTAGATACAGGGCATATCAAGATACCATTTATTAATACCAGAATCATTGTCTATATACTTCTGAAAAAATTTCTCCATTGATTCTTAAAGGTTGTTATTACCTTAATCCTTTCCAATTCATACTGTCAAAACTCTAACTATCCCTATTAAGGGTGAAATGCCAACCTTTAGGCATTCCCCTAGGATTCGTTTTAAGTTACCGATGTTCTATCCTTAATTCCACCTTTAAAAAGGTACAAGCATCCTTCCATGGATAAATAAAGTCATATATCCCTGATAGATTATCATATTCATCATTCCCACCTCGATAGTCTATACCTAACTTCATAATAGCAGCCTTATTCATATTGAGGTCAATCCATATGGCCTTCAAAAGATAACAACGGTTATCCGCTTGTTTTGCCTAATTTGGTAACGATAACAAGGATGTTCTGGAAGATATTGGTCGTGTTCAACGTGAACTTCTTCTTAATAATTCCTTATTTACTTTTATTGTTTCTCAACAGTCACCTCAATGTTGGGATATCTCTCATACCTGGCGTCTCCCTTTCTGGGTATCAAGCCACCGCTCTTACACTTCACATTCTTGAAGGTCACTTCCTTCATCCAATTTTTCCTAGTTTCTTACTTTCTTGTCTCCTCAGTCTATTCGCGTCTCATTGTCTATCCTTCGAATTATCTCAAGGTTTCCTCGAATCTTCCCAACTTAAAACAGGGAATAAAATATATGTATCTCTTATACCTTCAACCATCAATTTAACTCATGGTGAATCACTCTCATCCGGACGATTACATACTTTTCTATTTCTATTGCTATGAGTCTTTAGGGTTTCCTCATACCCAACTCCTTTATCATTCCTCAAACTCTCTTGCCTTTATATTCCTTTCCACTTCATTTCCTTTTTATTTTCCTTTCTCTTATCATTATTTCATGAACCAACACAACATAAGCATTGATTTCAAATATCCCGTCATTCTGGATTCGCGTCTTCAGAACGAATCTTATCAACTTTTACAGCTTAGATTCATAATTCATCATACTCGTCCGCCTTTGTTCTGGCTCTAAAGCTTTTACACTATCTCCATAACCTTGGGAATTACCTTCCCGAAAACAATTGACTAAACTTTAATCAGTTTATTATAATCTCTGGCTCCATGCCTTTCTTGGTCTTTCACCAGCGGGTGGTCTCTCCCTTAGGAGGGTAAGTGACAAAAACACTCTTTTGTGATTCGTCAATCATTCAGAATCTCGAATGATTCCTATATTTCCTTTAGCCAGGCTCTTGCCTCGACTGGGTCAGCTTGTTCCTTGGAACTCTGAGAACTTAGCGACTTAAAGGTCCTGAAAGAATTTCTCACCGCACTGACTCCTCAGGGTGGTGGTTGGGGATAATAGTCTAAGTTCTCTTTAGACAGGTCCATGAATTGCCGTATAGGGGTATCATCTCGGGTCTCCTTTCCTTACTCGACTTTTGTTTCCTCAGTCTAAATGTTTCATCCTACTCCCCATAATTGGGGTCATCTTTTAATTTAAAATCCTCATTTTCCACTTCATCATGTTATGGGTTCCTTTTTGTCTTGGTGGCAACCTCCCTGACTATCACGTTCAGGGTTTGCTCTAACTCTTATTCCTCAAACTAGCTTTCATCTAAGATTTCATCTTTAAGCTCTTAAACATTTGGAACCCAAATTCTATGGGAATACCTCATTATTCCCTTATCATCTCTCTCGGTATTAATCTCATATCTATTTGTTGGCTCTCTGCCTTCATTCATCACTTTTACTGGCACAATATGTTCTTTTCCAATAATTCGGGCTGTATCGCTATCTCAAACAGCTTTTCGGTACCGGCTCCGGTTACCTTCACTACTATTTCCATTTTCTCAAAATCTCTTATAAACTCTCCAAAAGACATTATCATCTTGAGTCTCTCCTTTTTACTAAGGGCATCAGCCACCATATTGGCTTTCCCCGAATGATAAAGAATCTCCCAATCATAATTCTTGATTAGCTTTAACCGCCTCCTCTGGCGTATGTTGAGCTCTTTCTACGTAAAAATGTACTAGAGCACTTATGGATTAGGTAATTCTCGCACTTCTCTCCATACAAGTAGTGCCTCCAATCTTTAGGGTAAACTATTGCCACGAGCCTAAGCTCATGAGCGGGGATATCGAATTTCATACTACCTTAATTGTCTTGACATGTACGCGATTACCTTACCGTGCTGCATAAGCACGCACCCTAAGCCCTTGTGCGAAGCGTCACTACACTTCACAAAATCTCATTTTCCATCCGGCAACGCCAACATAGGGAACGTCACCAACCTTTGCTTCGGTTCTTAAAAGTTGTTCTCGCATTTCTCTGTCCATTCGAACTTCTCAGTCTTACGAGTAAGCCGCGTTAAAGGGGCTACTATCTTTACAAACTTGAATGAACCTCCGGTAGTGACCGGCCAATCCTACCTCTGGTAGTCGACCAAACCATGGTCATCAATTCATCAGTGGTCCTTTATCCAATCCTGTCAGGATCTTCCATGGGATCCTCCTCAACAACTATCCCTTCTAGGACAACATCCTTAACCGCTAAATCCTCAATATCAACATCATCTGGTCCTGCATTAGGACACTCTATCGGATCCACAATCCGATCTCCAATTAGTAATAAAACATCATCGCGCTGTGGCTCCTCAACCTCAGGGTTCGGAGTCCCGCTACTCTATACGATAACGAACTATGCTTCTATCGCTACATTTATAAGGGTTCCCATAAGGGTTTTAAATGTCAGTACTACATTAGGTAGTCCGACTATGAACTTGGCAAGAGTTCTTATTATCTTAGTGAACTTATTATCTTAACGTCCTATCATCTCTGAGGTTTATAACGCTTGGCTCTGATACCATTTCTGTAACACCCCCAGATCCGGGGTCGGGGATCCGGGTCGTCACGAGTTCCACTTCCCTTAACAACACCCAATCTCATTAAACAATCAACTACTCTTTACTGTGACCCCGCAATACACACACACACCACAAGTTATAGTCTCAGAGATGAATATCAAAAAAAATAATCACAAGTCGTTTTATTCCACAATTAAGTCAATACACCTTAAAAAGGTTTCTGATTAAATTTACATTTCTTTGCCATTATTACAATTCATAATATACATAAGTCTAGTACATTACTAGTTGAAAACTTCGCCTATTGGTAATTTCTACCTCAGCTACAGCGGCCTGAACGCTTCCGGAAAGCTGCGGAACGTTTCCTATCCGCTTGCGAATTGGGAGCTTGGTCCTGTTCATCTTATCTATCTGATGTTGTGTGATGAAAGAAGAAAGCAAGGGTGAGCAGCAAGCCCACCAAAATAATATGTATAATGATTAACAATATATGAGCCTACTCATAATACTCATGAAAGTCTTGGTCAAAAGAAATGAACCAAGTTTGATATCTTAATGCGATGAAGTCGCAAAATATTCAGTATATATATACATATATACTTTTCAAAATATTGGAAGTCCTCTTCCATGCATAATATGCACAAAGTCCCAGTGTATAACTGTATAAAAAAATATCGTTGCAAGGTGATCTCATATATCTAACCTTGTCTCAACGTTTTTCTGAAAATCTTTGTCATTCATAAGACAATTATTAATTAGATATAAGTTTAAAAGATGAAGTTACAAGATACTCCAATATACTTATATCCTTTCCAAATACTACTTGAACTACCACCGTTCAAGTTATAATTAGTTCAAAAGTTCATCACATAGATGAGACTACAAGATAATACTTGAATAGATTCAACCTTTAAAATATCATCAAAATAAAATGAAGTTATGAGATACTTCATTTGATGCAAACATCATTTTGAAAACTTGACCCTGCCAACACTCAACAATCGCCCAACCGTAGCCTTTCTATCGAAGTGCTCTGGGTAGTGTTGCAGAAATATCCAATTGGATGATGAACTCATTACGGGAGTTTACCGCGCCAGGAAGACCACTTACGATGATCAGTCGTAGTAGTACAACCCCACCATTTTCTACATGTAGAGGAGAACCTGTCGGATTTACTTGTCAACCGAACACTGAACTCCTAAGGAATGGACCGCCTTAGCGGAACTTCCAGGCCATTTGGGCCAATATAATAAGGCTGGGCCGGCGCTACTCGACCACTTACGCCACTCCTAGTTCAGATGAAATCCATGACTCTGAAACGTAAAGCTCGTCCCCACTTTCCCCAAGTAGAAACTTGTTGATACGGCTCCACCGAGAAGTCGTATCTAGTTGGAAAGGAAAACTCACCGATATTTCCCAGGCGATGCCTGTTAATGGATTAACTTGTTCCAAGAATTTTACTTCCCGAGTGTTGGGTAAGTAATCGATTCATTTAACAAAACAGCAACCTTGTTGCGAATATAAAATACACCACAGAGCCGGATCCCCCAGGTTTTGAGCGAGTATTTAAATCCCCTTTTTAAAAGGAAGATCTCAAATATAAAAATAGTTTTAGGATCCGCTCTAACTTTTGAAAATCATTTTAAAGACTCGAAAACACTTTAAGGAGTGTTTGGAGTAATACTGATTTAATGAAGTAAATCAGTCCCCAGAATATTTAGAAAATGACTGAATATTAATATTTAAATAATATTCCCATATAGAATAATCTTTATAAAATAATTGAAGTAGAAGTATTAAAACTTATACTTGAAATGAATAGCAAATAATCAAAGATATACTTATACGAAAGTATTATCTTTATTTGAATAATCGAAAATAAGTTTGATTATTGACACCTTATTCTTTAATAAAATAAAGAATATATTTCAGCAAATAATCGGAGTCATACTACCTCGAATGAATATTGAAATAATATTCAATAAATAATATAAATTGAGTCATACGCCCTCGAATGAATATTCAAAATAATATTCATTTAATATAAAGGAGTCATACGCCTTAGAATAATATTCGTAATAATATTCAAATAAATAAATAAAAGGAGTCATAAGTCCTCGAATGAATATTCAAAATAATATTCATTTAATATAAAGGAGTCATACGCCTTAGAATAATATTCGTAATAATATTCAAATAAATAATAAAGTTTAAAGTAATCGAATAAACCTTATTCGATTAATAGTTTGGAAAACTATAACCATATATATATATATATATAAATATATATATATATATATCCATATCCATATATACAAAGTCTACTCGGGATCCTCGACTCCCGGTTTCAGAAAAATATTTTCACCTTTGGGTCCCTATACTAAGGGTATATGCAAGATACAACTATCCTCTAGCATAGGTATTATCAAATAAACCAACAGATATATATTTCAAGAATACGAAACAGGCATGCATATATATATATATATCATAGCAGCATGCTTCAATATATTGCAACATTTGCTAATATAAACAATCATGCAATATCACAAGATAATGCATATACATATATTCACCACAACAACAGTATAACGGATAGAATACTTGCCTGAGCGACTGGGGGTTACGAATGGCTCGGGACGAGTCTGGTAACCTATAAACAACAAGTAAGTTGGAATTAAACCAAAATCACTTGTAAATCTATGCTTTAGCTAACTTAGACTCTAATGCTAGTTTTGCGCTCACTGATTCGCTTAAGTCACTCGGGTACCCTCGGCTCCATCATTTTTAATAATTTGACCTTTACGAGTTTTAACGCGATTCCTTCGCGAATGACTTACCAACTGCCTAACACACTTACCATAATTGTTTCACACATTAATTAACCCTTTTTGGTCTTTAACCTATGTTTCAAAGTAAGGCGAGGGAAAAAGTTTCGTTCGCGAAACGCCGTTACTTGAAACGGTCGTTTCTCCTAAACCGTAAATCGGAATCGAACGAACTACATATCAAAACGAAGCTCGTAACATGAGCTATCTAAACATGGCAGTGGTCACAATTTAGCAGGGGGTTCTCGGGTCCTAATGCTATGCACAAAAACAGTCCAAAGAAAATCGGACATTACGACGGCCATGTTTACGTGATTTCCCATTTTTAAAACTACCCACAATCATCACAAACCATCCTCAAATCCACACACAGCAAACACCCATCCTTACCACATCATAACAATCCCAAACAATTCAATATTACTCATTCATACATATGCTTAGCCTAACTTTAATCATGCTTAAGTCTCTTTAAATCAAAACCACTAAATTATCATTTCATTTCACCACCATTCCTAATCTCAACTCTAAACATAATAACAAGATACCATAACATCTTACTCATCAAAATCACTTTATAATATATATGAACCTAGGGTTTGAAAGTGGTATACCTTCCTTGGATTGGTGGGTGAAGCTAGGAAGCCTTAATAAGCTTGGAGAAGCCTTAGGAAAGCTTGGATCTTTAAGAAAAACAAGAAAAAAAACTCAAGTTAAAACTTGAAAACACTATTCATTGTCTTCTCCAATGATTAATTCAAGAAGCTAGAGAAAGAATTAGTGGCTTATACTCATGATATAGCCATAACTAAGCATAAGGAAGGTTAGGGAATTTTCTTACCAATTAAGGATGCTTGGATCTTGATTTTGGAAAATTTTCTCTTTGAAAAGGCAAGAAAGCCGAGAGCAAGAAATGAAGAACAAAGCCTTGGTTGATTTTTGATTTTTTTGATGAAATGAATTGCTAGTTGGTTGGCTAGGTTTTGTCTTTTGATTTAGCAATTTACCACCTTGCCCTTGAATTTGTGTGGTCCTAAATCAACCACACCTCCTTCCTTCCATGTCATGCTTATGTCACCCCTATGATGTCATCCTCCCTTTCTTGTCTCCTTTCTATTGGTTGGATGACATCACTCCCCTTAATCCCTTTGATTAACTCCCTAATCGTTTGCCTAATGACCGCTGAGCTGTTGTACGGTTCGCTTAACTTTCGTTCTCGTTTATCGTTTGAAGGATCATACCCGGGATCTTATTACTTAGGTTCCCTTAACCTTTCTCAATACATTATATTCCTTTTTATGATCCTCTATTATAATCCTTTAATTTAAATCCTTTTTATCCTGTTACCTTATACTCAATTCTCTCCGTATCTTGTGGATTTCCGGGAAAAACCAAAGTATTCGGATTTGGGTTCTGACGATATTTACATACACTTATATACTTCATAGAGTACTAATAATATCCCAGAATATCCATACCAGAACCCCTACATAGTGTGGCGTGAAAAGTTTTCTCATTCAGCTAAAACACTATTCACAAGGGTTTCAAAAATTCCCAAAAATTGGGGTTATTACACTTAACTTCGGAGTTTTTCCAAAATAGAGCTCGTAAGGAGTCTTTTGCTTTATAGGTCGTAGAAAAACCCTATTAAGAATATGGCAAGCCGCTGACATAGCTTCGGCCAAAAAAATATTTAGGTCGACGATATTCATTTAGCATTGTGCTAGCCATTTCTTAGAGTGTTCTATTTTTCCGTTCAACTACTCCGTTTGATTGTGGAGTATATGGAGCGGAAAAATTATGTGTGATGCCATGTTCATCACAGAAGTTGGTAAAAATGGAATTCTCAAATTCTTTACCATGATTAGTCCTTAAATAGACTATGGTTTATTTTGTTGACTTTGAATCCTTTTACATAAAGAAGAGAAGGATTCAAAAGTGTCACATTTGGCTTTGAGAAATTCCGTACATATAAATAGTGAATAATCATCTACGATTACTAACGTATATAAGCAACCTTCGTGACTTTGTATAGGAACCGGACCAATAAGATCCATATGTAATAGCTCGAGAGGTCTTGAGGTAAATACCATAAATTTTTCTTTGTGAGAGGCTCAAATTTGTTTACCAATTTTGCAAGCTTCACAAGTATGATCTTTATGTTAGTTTAGCTTAGGTATATCTCGTACATGGTCTTTAGTTGATATATTCTTTATCAACTTCATGTTGGCATGTCCTAATCTTCGATGCCATAGCCATGGATCATCATTTATAGTGATTAGGCATACGCTCACTTTCTTGCTCATGTCACATGTATAGACATTCTTATTTCGAGGGCAAGTGAGGACCAACTTTCCGGATTTATCTAGAATTGAACAGTGAGTAGTGTAAAAAATTACCTTGTATTTATTGTCGCATAGTTGACTAATGGAGAGAAGATTGTACTTTAATCCGGTGACTAATTGAATGTCGGATATCTCCGATGCCGACAATGTTTCCCTTGCTATTATCTCCAAATGTTATATTCCCCGCGGTGACCCTTTTAATGTTGTTCAAGAGTGACTTGTTTCGGGTCATATATCTTGAACACCCACTATCAAGGTACCATATGTCTTATTTCGCAGTAAGACAAACCTACAAAACCGATTAATTAAATTTATAGGTACCCCTTTTTCTTGAGGGTCCTGGGGTTAGTACATCATATATAATATTTGATTTTTCATGAAAAAATCTAGGCATAGTATACTTATCATTAGGCATATAAAAATTTCTAGATGCATAATGCCTAGTTTGAGGTTGATAATACCTAGAGCTATCATGAAATCTAGGAGGATCATGATAAACAATATGTCTATTATTAGCATGGTAATTTGCATACACATTCCTATTGAAAGGTTGTTATCTTCTAGATGCATTACCATTGACATGATATTTTATGTTTCTATCTTGAAACATGGAAGGTTGATAAGACCTTTATTGTCTTTGATCTTTTATATCCTATTCTTGTAAGGCATTTATTTATCATCTTTCTTATATGATTCCTTGTGAATCCATACATGCTTCCCCTTAATTTCACCATTTTTTTAATTTGCAATATTGAATGGTATGTCCCATTTTATTGCAATAAGAACATTTATAAGATGGTAATTTGGGTGAAGTCATTATTGGTGATACAAATCCCCGAGTATTTCCTTTAGGAGGAGAATTCTTATTATATCCCAAACCTTCATGATTATATGAGTTTTTTGTATGCACCATTTGATCCAACATATTATTGCCTTTTGTAAATCTTTGAATGACTACTTCAAGATTTTCATTTTCTTTCTTTAAGGCATCAATCTTGTTGTTAAGGATTATTTCTTGATCCATAACTTAAGCTATGAGTTTATGATTTTCTTCTTTTAATCTTAGAGCTTAACTTTTAAGCTCATTGGTTTCTAATAGCTCCTTTTCTTTATCAAGATTGTCTTTATAAGATGTTTCTTTATCTTGAACATTTGATTCATTTAGAATCTTTAAGTTCAACAGATCAATGTGAAGTTTACAAATATTATCATTCAATTGTATCTTTTCACGTTCCATCTCTTCGTCTTTGAGAATTAATGATATATTCTCTGTCTCAAGATTGAGTATATTTTCTTGAAGTTTATCTACCTCAATCTTGATGAGATGGTTTTGATCTTTTAGAGATGTAATCTCATTCTCATCTTGGACTTTTGAGTCCATCATCCGAGTATATTCTTTATTTTGAGTATGATGAATTTCCTCAATTTTCATCTTCTCGGACCATAGCAAGTGAAACCTTTGTTCAACATCTTTATACTTATTTTTATAACTTACTACGAGTTCAATTAAATCATGCTTATTCATATCTAAGAGGGATAAGTTAGATTTATCTAATAAATATTAAATTGAGACATAGTTAGATTTTACCTCTTGATTTGAAGAAGAGATTTCCGTTGAGGTAGTTTCATCTCTGAGAGCCATTAAGCATAGATTGACCACTTCTTCACTAGCTTCAGGAGCTTCTTCATCTTCACTTAGATCCCAACCATTTTCAGCCACGAGACTTCGTCCCTTTGAGAGTTTAGGATATTTTTTTTATAATGATTGGGTTGTTTACACTCAAAACACACATCTTGTGTTTCCTCCGGAGATGGATCTTTAGGTTTTGGAGGAGTGTAAACAGGATGGTTTGTAGAGGCATTGGCATTACTATAGGTATTTATATTTTAATTACCTTTGCCTTTATTGTAGCTCGTTGACGGATAATTACTCTAATAGTTGGAAGAATAATTTTGAGAGTAATTTGGCCTTCCGTTAGAGTTAAAAACTCTTTGTTGATTATTTGTTTTTTGGAAGCCTTTTCCGTATCTTTTAGCTTTGCTTTGAAGCACACGACAAAGTAGTCTCGTGAGTAGAGCAATTTCACTCTCATCGAGATTTTGGAGTTCCTCATTTAACTCCTCGTCGTTTTCATCTTCATCAATTAATATGTCCTTTAGAGCCATATTTTTATTTTTATCCTCCACTTTTGGAGCAACCTTTTCTGGAATATTATCTTCTTCGTAAGCACGAAGATTTCTGAATAGGTTATCGATCTTATACTCATTTAAATTGTGCATCTCTTTTATAATAGTAACTTTGACCTTCCAACTAGGAGGGAGAGATTTGAGCACTCTTCTATTCTTTTCATTTTGAGTATAATTTTTTCCAAGTTGAGATAACTCATCGATTATACGAGTAAATCTTGTTTCCATATCGATGTTTCTCCTTCTTGGAGTTTAAAGTTCTCGTATTCTTGGATCAATGTTTCTATCCGAGAATCTTTTATATCAGTGGTTCCTTCATAGGTTACCACTAATTTGTTCCACATTTCTTGTGCCGACTTGCAATTATTTACTCTTTTATGTTCTTTTTCTGCAAGTGCACTTGTGAGAACCATTTCCGCCTTGGAGGCTATATTCATTGTGGCTTCTTCCTCTAAGTTGTATTCACTAACCTTCTTTTTCGACGATGATGTCATCGACAATTTTGGTAGGAATGCGAACACCGTCTTCGATAGCCATCCAAACTTTGACTCCTCGAGATCTAGCATAAATGCGAAACCTCATTTTCCATGTTGCAAAGTTGGTGCCATCAAATAGAGGAGTTCATGAGCTTGACAGTCCTTTGCCACAACCAACGGGATTAATATACGCCATTTAGGATCATTTTTTGTTGTGCCTGTAAATCTACAAATCACTTAACAAGCACGTTAAAAAGCACCACTCTGATACCAATTGATAGGTCCCGTAAAAGGGCTATGTTACGCTAGAAGGGGGTTTGAATAGCTTAATTACCAATTTAAAAATTATTATTGCGTTTTAAAATAATTTATCTCTTTTTAAAACTTTACCGAGTAGTTATGCAGTTTATATGTGTGGAAAATATAGTGCAAGGAAAGAAAATACCACACGGCGATTTTATCCTGGTTCGCGATGGCGCAACCTCTAATAGATTCGTTCACCCCTACGTCCAGTCCTCGAGCTCCTCTCCCGGACTCGGGATTTTCCCTTATAATAAACTCACTCCTTTAGTAGGCGAAGAAGCCTTTACACCCTTGCAAATATTTGTCTTGGTGCGTAACACAAGGGTTACCACCTCAAAATAAATGTAATACCTACACAACTTATCTTAGACAATAACTCCCCGCTATTTCTTCAAAGCTGATGTATAACCCTTGTGTGGACTTGGCTTCCTTAGCTTTTGTCGGTCTTGGATCTTAGTGATCCGGTCTTGGGTCTTTCCTCTTCTTCACGGTGCAAATACTACTAACTCCTCGTTAGTACATATAGGACTTGGGTCTTAGAACGAGAATCACCTCACGTCACTTCACCTCACTACAAAACTAATAAGACAATCCACAAAACAAAATATATAGAGAAAAGATGGGTTAGACTAGTATGTTACGGTACTAGCCCAAAAGATAATATAATATTCAAATAAGAATATTAAATATCAACTATGTATACTTGACTTGAGATATAGAATAGTATGTCAAGTATACTTTTGATTACTCCGTCTTTATAGAATATATGTTTATTGGAGTAATATAAGAAGTCTTTTATATAGAAGAAATATAGCTTATGACTTCTTTAGTATTCTTCTTCTTTCGATTATGTATTTATAGATCGAATAATACTTTAGTTACAATCTCGGAATTGTAACTTATCCTTTTTAAGCTCGTAGGCTTAAGGATTTTAGTATAATTATATTTTGACAAATATAGAGCCAAAGTATACTTTTAACTTCGTACACAATTTATAGGTTCTATATAAGCCAAGATCGAGATAAAAGAAGTGCAAGTAATTGGCTTTAGATTTGTGCTTTTGAATTTTAGGTGGATGATTATGAGGTTTACTATTTATCGATTTATAATCCCACGGAACACTGAAGATGTTAGTGGGGATTATACGATACTTTTCGTAATAATTCTATATACACGAACTATGTGTTGGCCAAGATTCAAATAAATGAAGTGCAAGTAATTGACCAACTCGTGTGATTAAATCCACCTTTGAAGCTTAGACGGATGATTACGAAGTTTACTATTTATCGATTTATAATCCCACAGAACACTAAAGATGCTTGTGGGGATTATACGATAATTTTCATAATTATACTATATACACGAACTATGTGTTGGCCAAGATCCAAATAAATGAAGTGCAAGTAATTGGCCACCTCGTGTGATTAAATCCGTCTTTGATATTTGAAAAAATTACGAAGCTTCCTATTGATCGAATTGTAATCCCATGGAACACTAAAGATGTTAGTGAGGATTATACGATACCTTTCATAATTATTTTTATATTCACGAAATATGTTGGCCAAGATCAAAATAAATAAAGTGCGAGTAATTGGCCAACTCGCGAGGTTTGTAAAATATAAATCTCACCCGTGAGGAGTTATAGAGATTTATGAAATCTCACTCGTGAGGAGTTATAGAGATTTAAGTACTTGTATTTTTTAGATCTTCTTCTTTTAAAGTTTCTTTTTTAAGATCAAGTACTTTATTCGAATTCCGAGTTTGAATCTTTGTTCTCTTTTCTTAGACAACCTTCTTTATAGGATATCTAGTATTAGAGCTTAAGATGAAGTAGAGAAATTAAGTACAAAGCTCAAATAAAAGAAATACCATACATTTGTGCCCAGGAAAAAATTATTGAAATGTTACAAAATTTTTACCATACATATAAAATATCATTTAAATGATCCATACCAAATTTCAAGTCATTCTAGTGAGTGGAAGTTTTTTATTTAAAATATATACTGTTCTGTCAGCCTTTTCTTCCGAGTAAATATACCATTGATCTTAAAATTAAATATATGGATCTTTTGACCAAAGTTTTGACTTGAATAAATACTTAAAATATATTTGGATGGTAGGAAATGGTTTTGAGTATTTTTGAATAATTTTCTCCGAGAAATGCTGATTTTACGAAACGAGAGAAAATTTCTTCAAATAGACAGAGGATGAGTTGTAAAAATGGATGTTAATATTTCAACCATGAATATTAATAAAATTTGAATAAAAAATCTTTTGATAGATGTAAAAATATATTTTTTAGCAAATAGTAAAATATTTTTGATATAGGACGAGTCTTCTAAAGAATATATCTGATATATCCCTTTTTCGAGCTTGTTACATTATTGATGTTGTAACTGAGATCTATGAAATATCATGTCTTGATATTTCTTCTTTGATCATATTACCTTAGATATATATTCCATAACGATATAATTTTGATATTTTAGAATAATGGAATATCTCTTTTATATGAATAGACTTGAAAATAATTTTTCTAGTTTGACCATTTGACTTTGATTTGGATCAATTAAAATCATGTCCTAATGGAGAGGATCTACGATTATTTAAAATTTATGTTTAATTGTAAAAATACCAAAATAAATAATATATCGAAGATATCCTTTCAGTTCAAAGCATCATAGTCCAAACCAATAGCTATGTTAGCATATGTGTTGTTCTTGTCATGATACTGTCCAACTAGTTGAGATGCATTTCTGAAAGATTTCAGTTTCACATCATTCTTCTCTATCTTTTCCCTCAACACAGCTTATATTTTACTAGCACACTTCAGCTTGTTCTTCAAATATTTATTTTCTTGCTTGACAGTTTCAAGCTTAACAAGCTGCAGTTCCAAATCTTGCTTCTCAATCTCAAGATTCTCATTTAACTTTGACAGCCTACTAATTTCCTCAGTAGCTTCCACCATGCTTGTGTGGATATGAAATATCTCTACACTCATCTAATCAACAATTTCTTTATATTGGCTTGTATTTAAATCAATGGTGGTTAGAGTTGGGAACTCAGATTTTGACGAGGGTGATTCTCCTTGCTCAAGAGCCATTAGTGCATAGTTTCTAAACTCTTCATTCTCATCTTCATCATCAGTATCATCCCAACTTTTTCCTTCTACAATATAAGCATTTCCTTGCTGTTTCTTCAAGATAGCTTCATACTTTGCCTCCAATTCCAAATAGGCTTTATCCTTCTTCACCTTTTTAGGCTTTTTGCACTAAGTAGCAAAGTGACCCAACTCATCACAATTGAATCACCTTATCTTTGATATGTCAACAGATCCAGTCTTGTAGCCACCTTTTTTAGCTGATTTATATTGAGTCTTTGGTTTCCAGTTGTTGTTGTTAGAAGACTGTCCCTTATTCTTGAAAAACCTTGGCTTCTTGACTCTAATGTTAGAGAATTTCCTTGCCAGGTAAGCCATGGATTGGTCCATTTCATCTAGCTCATCCATGGTATAAAACTCATCTTCCTCCAGCTCCAAAATAACTTGCTTGTAAGGTCCTTTGTTCTTTTGCTCCACAGCTTGAATAACTAGAACTTGAGTATCTTGTTCATCTTTACTTGCTTCACTATCATTAACAACTAAGGCACTGGAAGCATCAACCACATGTACATGGTTTTCCTTTAATGACTTTCTTTATAATATTTCAAGTTCATAAGTCTTCAAGATCCCATATAAAACTTCCAGAGTTATTATGCTCAAATCTTTTCCCTATCTTATAGCTGATATTTTTTGTTCAAGGTGGTCAGGAAGAGCTAGCAAGAACTTTAAGTTAACCTCCTCAGCTTCATAATACTTATCATGAAGCTACAAGTCATTTATCAATTTGTTAAACCTTTAAAAAACTTCAGTAATTCCTTCTTTAGGCTTTGCCATGAATCCCTCGTACTGAGACACCGGTATCCTCCTTTGATTTGATCTAACTTCCTCTATATCCTCACATAGAATCTCAATCTTCTCCCAAACCTGTTTGGCTGTGTCACGGTTGATAATATTGTTATACATAGCATTGTCAAGTGACTCTATCAGATTTAGTTGTAGGCCACTATCCAGGGAGACTTTTTCCATTTCAGTTTTAGTGTATTTTGAAGGGTCTTTAGGGCATAATGAGTTGGGATGACCATATCTCCATAAGTATATTCATCAACCCTTTCCATGGGGGTGAAAGGGCCATTCTTGAGAATCTGGATATATAGTGGCTTGGCCTCCTTATGAACAACATCATCTTATTTTTTCAAAGTGTGTAGTTAATTCTATCAAAGGATGATATCTTAATACTGCTTATCTTTTGTGCACTCATACTTCCAAGATCTTTATCTTTTTTCTTTCAGATTTTTCTCTGATACCACTTGTTATCTATTGAGTACAACACGGGGGGGGGGGGTGACTGTGTTTTCTTGATTTTTAGTATTTTTAAAGTTTGGTTATTGGTGTGTGAACAAAGCAGTTTAATTTATAGAGATATTATGTTAGCAGAATTAAAACAACAAGCACATCAAATACAATATTTCAAAACTCACTTAATTTATATTAATTAAATTTATCTTGCTACAAATTTTGTGTTCTTAAAAATATAAGAACCCAGCTTCTTCCTTAAGAGAATACAAGAAAATCTAAAACTGTTTGATACTTCTAAACTAAGGACCAGTGCAAGCTTTATACACTAGCAGCACGAGTTTACAAAACTTGCACTAAAATATACTAAACCCTTTTATAAAGAAACCTATTCTATTTCCATTCCCGGCTTAGCAAATATATGCAGAATCTTGGAAGTCTGTGAACATCCTTTGTCTAGTTAATCTTGGCCTTTGATCTTGTATTCTCCCCACCTACTTTGTAGACTTTTCAATCTAGTTGATAGATCATTTGTTGACTGATAATCTTGAATCTTCATTTTTTTGCATTATGTATTTGAGAGGCATGTCGAGATCTTCAGTTTGTTCTATAGAGAAGTGACATCTCGATAAGTATAATGACTTATCGAGAACTCTGAGTTCTATATAGGTATTTTTGACTTGTCGAGGTCTCTTGATATTTGCATGCTCGATGACTTGTCGATATGTCTGAGATCTCTACATGTAGAATTGACTTGTCGATATCTCAGAGATCTCTATATACATTTTGACTTATCGATATCTCTGAGATCTCTAATGATAATTTGACTTGTCGATATCTACAATCTTCACATCTTCGTCTTGACTTGTCGATATCCTTGAGTTCTCTACATACTGAAATGACTTATCGATATCTCCAATCTTCATATCTTCATTTGACTTGTCGATATCTCTGAGACTTCTCTATAAGCCATTTTGGACTTCTCGATAAGTCATTCTGGAGTTCTCAAATGACTTCTCTATATTGCTTGATATATGACTTGTCGATATCTTAACTTAAAACATTTTTCATAAAACAAATTTATTCAAATGAGGCATGATCTAACTTGATCTTCTTCCAGAGTTTATTCACTAGACTTGAACTGTTTACAGAAAAATATTCCAGTCTAATCTTCTAACCATTTTATAGACTCAAGTAACACAATACAAAACACAAAGTTGATTATCAGACAGCTAAATTTTAGGGCTGTCAATTTGACTTAGTCTTGTTGTTGTATAGGCATATCTTGCACAACACTATCTATACCATCTAGTATGTGAATGTCAGCTACTTTATGATTTAAAGTGGACATTATAAATCTAGGAAATAAAATTCTTTACCTCTACTTACCAAAGGCATGGTTAGCCCGGTGCTCAGTTCTTCCTGGATCAAGTTTCCGACATTCAGGTGTTTGTTGTAGAAAATGGAATACACCAGCTTCTGCAACATACTAGAGATGTTGTCATAGCCAGTTCTTCAGCATGTGAATCCTCTTATGATTGAGTTAAATATGAAGGACCATTCTCTTCTCAGGTTCTTCTTGTTCAATATGGCCATGTTAATCTTCTCACTGTAATTTATGAAATCCATAAACTCAGCTAGTTCTTGTGTTGTTGGTTCCTCCACCATATTTTCTGTAGGAATATCCAAAGCTTTGTTGATGTTATCAGCATTGAATTCCACAACAACACCCCTAATTATGCAGTTAACCACCAATAACACTGCTTGATTTTCATGGACAATATTGTTGATAACAGCACTGTTCCAGAATTCGTTCAACACATCCACGTAAAGCACAGGGTTTGCAGTCAAAGCCCCTGAGAGATAAGATTCAGAAAGAAATTTGACAAAATACTTGAAGGGATCAGGTGCTTGCTTAACATCTATAAAGGCTAAATAGTTGGTTCCATCCTTGGGAATGGCAGCTCTAACGTTGTTGTCAGCCATTGAAGAGTTTAAGAGTGAATAGGTAAGAGTTTTGAAGAAGAAAAAGCTTGAAATGTGTGAGAATAGTGAAAATTTGCAGAAATTAGGTCAATTGAGATCTCGAAAGTGTAAAGAGGGGTTATATCAAGATGTTTGGGTATTTATAGGACATAGATGTGACATGCCGACAAGTGAAGAATGAAAGGTTGGTATTAGCTTGTAGAGAAGTCACATGACCTATATAGAACTCATGTCGAGATGTCACTTTCTTGACTCTTATCGAGTACTAGATGGTGACTTATTGAGATGTTGTACAAATACCTAGTTTGTCCGTATTGGACTGAATTATTCTAATTTATATTGAATAAATCAACATAATATCATAATAGATTTTATATCAAAAGTATTTTATTGAAATAATTTATTAAGTTAAATTATTTCAGTTCTAAGTTATTGAGAAGTCTAAAGTTTGAACTTGTAGAGAACTCCATATCGATAAGTATATCGAGATCTCTACAATACTTATTGAGAAGTCACTAAGAGGCTTATCGAGAAGTCCATCGAGAAGTCATAGAAAAGATTTATCGAGAACTCTATCGAGAAGTCTCAAACTGGCTTGTCGAGAAGTCATTTAGACTTATCGAGAAGTCATTTAGACTTATCGAGAATTCAGTTCTCTATGTACTTTTATTCTTTCTCAACTCTGTCCTATATTAATTTCACATATTGAAAATTTGAATTAACATTTGACAACTTTTCTTGGAATTAGAAAATTTTAAAGTTGAATTTTATTTTTGCAAAATATTATATAGAGAATTCTGAAATATTTATAAATCACATTCCAGTTAATTCCTAATTAAATAAAATTAATTTTTGATTTATCGGGAATTATTCTGCTGCAACACATTAGCTGAGTTATTACCTTTAGGATGAAGAATTTAACATACCAATTTCACCTACAAGTCTAGTGAAAGTTGCTTCATCCAAAGGTTTAGTGAGAATATCAGCTAATTGTTTTTCTGTTGGAACAAAAATAAGCTCAATAGTACAATTTGCAGCATGCTCTCTAATGAAATGGTACCTTACATCTACATGCTTAGTTCTAGAATGATTAACAGGATTATCAAAAATAGATATAGCACTAATATTGTCACACATGATTGGAATCTTATGTAACAATAGGCCGTAATCCATCAGTTGGTTTATAATCCAAAACACTTGAGCATAATAACTTTCAGCAGCTATGTATTCAGCTTCAGCTGTGGAAGTTGACACAAATTGTTGTTTCTTACTATACCATGATACAAGCCTTTGACCTAGGAATTGAAAACTTCCACTTGTACTTTTTTTGTCTATCCTACATCCAGCAAAATCTGCATCTGTGTATCCAACAGCTTCAAAACAGTTCCCTTAGGATACCATAATCCCAAGTTTGTTGTTCCCTTCAAATATCAGAAAATCCTCTTGACAACCATTAAGTGTAATTATTTAGGATTTGCTTAAAATATAGCATACAGACAGGTTTCAAACATGATATCTGGTCTACTTGCAGTTAAGTACAACAAAGATCCAATCATTCCTCTGTAACTTGATATGTCTACACTTTTTCCTTTCTTATATTCATCCAACTTGGTAGCTGTAGACATAAGAGTTGATGCAGGTGAGTAGTTTACCATTTCAAATTTCTTCAATAGATCTTTGACATTCTTGGTTTGACTGATAAAGATTTCATCACTTCTTTGGCTAACTTAAAGGCCAAGGAAGTAACTTAGTTCTCCCATCATGCTCATCACATATTCACTTTGCATGAGTCTTGAGAATCTTTGACACGGCTTTTCATTTGTAGAACCAAAAATGATATCATCCACATAAATCTACACTAGGATAATATCATTACCATGTTGCTTGTAGAATATATCCTTGTCAATTATCCCTCTAGTGAATCCATGTTTAAGTAAAAATTCTGACAGTGTGTCATACCATGCTATAGGTGCTTGCCAAAATCCATAGAGAGCCTTTAACAACTTACAAATAAAGTTTGGAAAAGCCAGGTGGCTGTTACACATAGACTTCTTCTTCCAGTTCACTATTAAGGAATGCACTTTTCACATCCATTTGATACACCTTGAAATTAGAATGTGCAGCAAATGCAAGGAAGATTCTTATTGTTTCAATTCTTGTAACTAGAGCAAAAGTTTCATTATAGTGAATTCCTTCTTCTTGTGAATAGCCTTTGGCAACCAGTCTTGCTTTTTCCTTGTTACAATTCCATTTTCATCCATTTTGTTCCTATACACCCAATTTGTTCCAATGATACTTTTGTTCTTTGGTGCAGGAACCAATTCCAAAATTTTATTTCTTTCAATTTGATTCAGCTCTTCGTGCATAGCAGTTATCCAGTTAGGATCAAGTAGAGCTTCCTCAGTTTTCTTAGGCTCAATTTGAGACAGAACACATGCATGCAAGTATTCATTTGCAGTGGCACTTCTAGTCCTTACTCTAGCATTGGGATCACCAATTATAGCATCTCTTTTGTGACTCCTATCCCATTTTACGGTGTGATCTTGTTGACTAGAATTATCTCCATTTCCTTCATTATTGGCATGGCTTGCAGAACTGTCATCTCTTTCTCCCCCTGAGTTTGTGCCAAAAAATTCAGGTGTACTTTTATCTTGAGATGAATTTTCATTTTCACAGTTCACTAGTTCACTTGATTCTTCCTCAATTATTTTAGCTGTATTGACCTCAGCTTCATCTTCAGAATCACTGTCAATATTGAGATTTTTAAACTTCAAGGCTTCAGCTTCATCTTCATCAAGGCATTCCAAGCCTGGACACTTGTCATCATCAAAGGTCATAATTGTGCTTTCTATTATTTTCTTCTTCTTTAACACATAGACTCTATAGGTAGTCCTTTCCAACGAATATCCTTGAAAAATAGTTTCAAATAATTTAGATTCAAATTTTCTAACATATTTAGAGTTGTCTTTGAGCACAAAACATTTGCTACCAAACACTTGTAGATGCTTTATAGTAGGCTTTCTTTTAGACAAAATTGAGTAGGGTGACTTGCCAAGGTTTTTGTTGATTAGATATATGTTTTGAGTCTAGCATGCAGTGTTGAAAACTTCTTCCCAAAAACTTAATGACAATTTGGCATCTTGTAGTATTGTTTTTGCAACTTCAACTAGAGTTCTATTTTTTCTTTCAACCACACAATTCTGTTGAGGTGTTCTTGTAGCTGAAAACTATTAAAAATGCTTTGTCTTTGCAGAATTCACTTAGAATTACATTCCTGAATTTTGTGCCATTATCATTCCTCAATCTTTTGACAGAATTTTGATCTTTGGCCTGCTTCTCAACTTTATTAATGTGTTCAATGATGATGTGTGGAGTTTCATCCTTTGAATGCATAAATTTCACCCAAGTGTATCTTGAGTAGTCATCCACTGTCACCAATGCATACTTCTTTTTGGATATAGACTTTACATTAACTGGTCCAAACATGTCCATGTGAATAAGCTGTAATGGAGCATTTATTGAATTTACAGTTTTGCTCTTGTAACTAGACCTCTTCATTTTCCCCTTTTGACAAGCTTCACAAACTTCTTCTTGAGAAAATTCCAGAGCTATCATGTCTCTCACTAATTCCTTTTTCACCAAGGTGTTGATTGCTTTGTAATTCAGGTGAGAGAGTATCTTGTGCCAGCGTTTGCTTTTCTCATTGGATGCCTTAGAGTAGAAGCAACATTTTCCATCCTTGTTTGCTGAATTTAAATTTGAAACAAACGGGCTTCCTTTCCTTGCTCCTTTCAGAGCAACTTTACCAGTTTTCTTGCTAGTGATCGAACAATCTTCTTTGTCAAATATTACTTTAAAACCTTTGCCTGTAAATTGGCTAAGACTGAGAAGATTCACTTCAAGACCAGCAACTAGTGTTACATCATCAATGACAATATTACCAGAAATCAACTTTCTATGTCCCATTGTGAATCCTTTGTCGTTGTCTCCAAAAGTCACTAATGGGCCAAACATCTCCTCAAACTGTGATATCAAGGCTTTATCACTTGTCATATGTCTGGAACATCCACTATATAGATCCATATGAATTTATTCTTCTTTTCCTGTACACAATGAGTATTAAGTGTGTTTAGCTACCAAAATAGTGTTGGGAACTTTCTTCTTTTTAGAGAATTTGCAGAAGTAGAACTTGAACATTCAAATGAAAAAACATTCTCAATTTGTTAGGAACATGTTGTGAACTTGATGATAAGTTAAACAAAACACCTTAGTAGATTTAACTTAGTGAATTCTGTAGCACTCAACGGATGATCAAATATAGTCCCGACGGATGATTCAATATAGTCCCGACGGATGATGATTTGACATCCATGGAGTGAGTAGCTTATGTAATAATAAGTATTGTAGCACATTTCTGCAAACAACTTTGTGTAGATTCTATAGGAGCATATGAGTCATGTTGACTACTAGTAGATATGCAAAATAGGTTGATTAATTATAAATATTAGATGTCTTGTAATTCTGCATAAGTGAAATGGAGTCAAGTGACAAATAGCTACCCGACGGATGATCAACAAAGCTACCCGATGGATGATCAACAAAGCTACCCGATGGATGACAAGCATGTACCCGATAGATGATCAAATTCAAATATTTGGTGACAGTGACAACACAGTCACATACGTCGAGTGTTTTCAAAAGGAATGTGGCAGCCTGTTACGCAGGGATTTGAGAACAAAGAAGCATTACCATTTCCATGCTATTATCAAGATATTCAAAGATGCTGGAATAGAGTAGTGAAGTAGCATGGAGTTAGACTAGATATGTTTTGTTTTATTATCTTGTCTTATTGTCATGTAAACTTGGTAATATATAAACCAAGTGTAGCTAGTAGAACAGCAACTAACTAAGCACACACATTTTCAGAGAAACAGTTTCAAACTGTATTCTGTAGCATTTCTCTGTAAGTTTAGTTGTTCATACTTGTAAGCAGCTGTGAGCTATTCAAGCTTCACATGGTTCTCATTCGATATATATATATATATATATATATATATATATATATCTGGTGGATACTTTCAAATCCACCAGAAAGTTTTAAAAGCTTGTGTTTTTATTACTCTGTGTTTTGATTCATATAAATTATTTATTCCACACTCTGCAAATCAAACACTTATATTATCAATTAAAAACTATTTTAAAATCTTGAAAAAGAAGCCAGAATTACATTCATCCCCCTTCTGTAATTCTTGTTGTATTGTTAGGGAATAACAATTGGTATCAGAGCAAGCTCTTGAAGTACAAAGAGTGTAAAGATCACAACAAACAGCAAGATTAACAAGAAGGATGTTGGAGTTAAGATTCCTTTTCTGAACAAAGATAATTATCACCACTGGAAGGTGAAGATGCACCTACATCTTCTTTCCCAAGATGAGGCCTATGTGGATTACATAGAGAGAGGTCCTCATGTACCAATGAGAGCTGCAACTGCCAATGAGCCAACTGTTCCAAAAGCAAGGCATAAATGGTCATACCCTGATATTGAGCAAGTCGAGAAAGACAAGAAGGCCATGA
Organism: Apium graveolens; assembly: GCF_009905375.1. Classification (NCBI taxonomy): domain Eukaryota; kingdom Viridiplantae; phylum Streptophyta; class Magnoliopsida; order Apiales; family Apiaceae; genus Apium; species Apium graveolens. The sequence goes on from NC_133651.1 coordinate 268,193,342, forward strand.
ATATATTGTTCAATGGAATTGATGGTGATATGTTTGATAACATCATTATCTGCAAAACAACCAAGGAGGTTTGGGACACTATCCAGATTATTTGTGATGGTACTGAGCAAGTAAGGGAGAATAAGATGCAGCTACTAATTCAGCAATATGAGCACTTCCATTGTTAAGATAGTGAGTCTTTCACTGATATTTTTAATAGATTTCAAAAACTACTAAATGCTCTGAAGTTGCATGAAAGAGTCTATCAAACAAAATACTCTAACCTCAAGTTCCTTAGATCTCTTCCAAAGGAGTGGAAACCAATGACAGTCTCATTGAGAAATTCTCAGGATTACAAGGAGTTCACCTTGGAGAGAGTGTATGGCATCCTGAAAACTTATGAGCTTGAAATAGAGCAAGATGAGAGGATGGAGAAAGGAAGGAAGAAAGGAGGGTCCATAGCACTGGTTGCTGAGTTAGAAAAGGAGAAAGAGATGAAGGTAGAAGATGTTGAGTCTACATCAAAGGTCTGTGAAAGCAAGGGCAAAGGGCTGGTAGCTGAAAATGAAGATCATTTGAGCCAAGATGATATTGATGAACATTTAGCATTTATTTCCGGAATATTTGATAAGATCGTGTTCAAAAAGAACTTTGGAGCAGCCAAGCCAAGTAGAAACATGGTGGATAAATCCAAATTCAAATGTTTCAAATGTGGCTTGGCTGGGCATTTTGCCAGTGAGTGTAGAAAGTCAGATTCTATCAAGAAGAAGTTTGAGCTTGTTGAATATAAACAGAAATACTTTGAGTTGCTCAAGCAAAAGGAAAGGGCTTTTATTACACAAGAAAATGACTGGGCAGCTGATGGATTGGATGAAGATGAAGAAACAAGCTATGTCAACCTAGCCCTGATGTCCAAATCTGATGAAACAGAAACAAGTTCTTCAAGTAATCAAGTAATCACCACTAACCTAGCACATTTATCTAAAGCTGAGTGTAATGATGCCATAAATGACATGTCCACAGAATTATATCACTTGCGTGTTACAGTTAAGTCCCTCACTAAGAAAAATACTAAAATTAAAGAAAACAATCTATTTTTAAGTGAGAGAAACAATGTGCTAGAGTCTCAGTTTATTGAATTTGAAAATTTGGGAATTGAATGTAAGATTGCTAAGGATGAATTAACTGAGTCCTTGAAGAAAGAAGAGATTTTAAAGAAGCATCTTGAACGAGAACATGAAGTGATTAAAGCATGGAAATCATCCAGAGATGTCCATGCTCAAATTACTAAAGTTCAAGGTATTGAGTCCTTTTGTGATGCAGCCTGGAAAAAGAGTAAGGAGAAGCTAGAATCCAACTTAGTTGAAGGATTGTTGACAGATGTGGACTCAACGGATGATGAGAATCATCTGTCGGATAATCAAAAGGATTATCCGTCGAGTGATAAAGAGCCACATCCGTCGGTTGTGAGTAAACCTGTAAGCAGAGCTAAGCTTGCCAGGCTGTATGAGAAATATGGATCAGTTTCCAAAAACTTTGTTCCAGGAGAATCAAGTCAAGTGAAGAAGGAGAAGAAAGTTAATGTTGGTCATCTGTCCCTCAAGCAATTGAATGACAGATTAGAAAAGATTGAGGTTAAAACAGAAACTAAAAAGAAAAACAATATAAATGGGAAAGTAGAAATTAACAAGCATAACAACTACACACCTGATAAATATGTACCAAGAAAAATCTGTGTTAAGTGTGGTAGTGTTAATCACCTGTTTGTTAATTGCACACTTGCCATGCCTACTCCTATGTCTGTGCCTCCCTCTTTTCCCAACATGACTGTTATGCCTACCATGCCTATGAATGCTATGTCTACTCAGAATATGAATGCACAATTTGCTAATATGCCATTTGCACCTAATCCTTATTATGCTGCATTTAGTATGCCACAAATGCCATTTAGCATGCCTTATTGGAATAACATATTTGCAAATAGCATGCTTTTTCCTGTTAATCAAAATGTGCATGATAATTCTATTTTAATGACTGGTTTCAAAGGTCAAGCTCAAATGACTAAGGATGAATCAGAAATTCCCAAGTGAAATGAGATTAAACCTAAGAAACCAAGAAGCTTTCCCATCTAAACTTCAAGACCATGAATGAGTTTGTCAAGAAAGAACTGGTTAGAGGCATTCCTCAAGTGGAGTTTTCTAAGGATGGATTGTGTGATTCCTGCCAAAAAGAAAAGCAGATCAAAGCATCATTCAGAAAGAAGCTTGATTCAACAATTATAGAACCTTTGCAATTACTACACATGGATTTATTTGGGCCAGTCAATGTGTTGACCATTTCAAGGAAAAGATTTTGCCTAGTAATTGTGGATGATTTCTCAAAGTTCTCTTGGACATATTTCCTAAAGTCTAAAGATGAAGCTAGTGAAATCATTATCAATCACATAAGGCAAGTCAGCAATCATCCTGATTTTAAAGTAAGAAGAATCAGGATTGATAATGGAACTGAGTTCAAGAATTCTATGATGAGATCATTTTGTGAAGAGAATGGGATTATGCATGAGTTTTCTGCAGCAAGAACTCCACAACAAAATAGAGTAGTGGAAAGAAAGAACAGATCTCTTATTGAAGCTGCAAGGACAATGCTTGAAGAATTAAAGTTATCAACATATTTTTGGGCTGAAGCTGTGAATATTGTCTGCTACACTAATAATAATTCTTTTATTAATCAAGAAAAGTGTATGACACCCTACCAATGTTCAAGAACAGGAAGCCAACTCTAAATTTTCTTTATGTCTTTGGATGTAAATGTTTTATCTTGAGGAATCAAACTGATCAAAATGGGAAGTGTAACACCTCCAAAGTCGGGGTCGGGGATCCGGGCTGTCACGAGTTCCATTTTCCTTAATAACACTCAATCTTAATAAACAACCAACTACTGCGTACTGTGACCCCACAATATACACACACACCACAAGTTATAGTCTCAGAGATGAATACCAAAAATAACACAAGTCATTTTATTCCATAATTATAAATCATTACACCTTAAAAGGGTTTCCGAATAATTTACATATTCCTTGACATTATTACTGTTGGGAACCATGGACTTAGGGTGTTACTACGTTTTACGATAAAGATTACGAAAAGAGGATTACCTTGTTAATGGTTGATTCCATGCTCTTCTATTGTATTCCCAAATTCCCTTGAGCGAAGTGTGGCCTCCGTCTTCTCAAGTTATCCTCTCTTCTTGCTCCTTGGTGGCTACAATATGTTTTCACATAATTCCAAGCAAGAAGAGAATAAGAATATATATAGGCTACAATAGCGACCATGGATAATTAGGTTGGGCCTTCTAATTACATCTTGAGTCTAGCCCAATGTAATTAAATATTAATTCAATCCACTAAAGAATTAATATTTGCACTACCTTTCCTAATACCGTAATTTAATTAATTCAGTTCCAATATTATTTGCTTATTAAATTCCCCATGTTTAAAATATCATATGTCCATTAATTAAATAAATTACTGATAATTTATTTAATTAATATCTTTTATCCTTGATCATCCACTCAACCTTTATTTAATTATGCCAGAATAAATTCCACCTGCAGGGTTTCACATAATTAAATCTTTTTGAGCTTTCAAGGGGACATCATTAACCCGAATATTATCAGGACATGGATTCCTTCAATAAATAATATCCACCATGTATATAATTCCATCACCCAAAATATAATGATATAATTCAAAAGAATTATTTCATATATAAATCAAAGCATGTAAATAATATACACGTGTCAATTACTATTTCCGGATTAAGAACCTAAGCATTAATAATAACATAGAATCTTAGTTCTCTTTCTTAATCAGTATTAAGGGAACAATTCTAAATTTGATCCTGTTCAATATACACAAAGTATACTAGTATTATTTATTAGTCAATATAAACTAATCTAAATAATACTACAGCCATACCAGTGGATTGTCCAACACCACATGTGCTGTGAACCTTATTATATTATATAACCGTATTTAACAATCTAATATTCTGTATCCCATTTGATACTAGATTGTTCACAATATATAATATTAGACAACATGTAAACATTCAAATGATTCTCAAATAAACTGGACAGAAATAAATGTACATACTTCAAATAAATATTTTCAGTATACACTAACAATCTCCCACTTATACTCAAAATATTCTATGTGTACATCAGTGTTTATTTAATCCACTATTACATAAAAATCTATGTGTCCATCCATCTGACTCCTATCGCTTCCACATGCTTGTCAAAAACCTTGGTTGGCAAGCTCTTTGTGAAAGGATCTGCTCGGTTGTCTTCTGATGATATGTGAGCCACAACTATATCCCCTCGCTTTATGATTCCTCGTATGAGATGATACTTACATTCAATATGTTTAGCTGCTTTGTGGTCTCGCGGTTCCTTTGAATTTGCCACAGCACCAGTGTTATCACAATACACCGTCAAGCTCCTAGGCAAATTAGGTACCACATATAAGTCCAAAAGGAAGTTCCTGAACCATACAGCCTCCTTGGCAGCCTCAGAGGCCGCCACGTACTCGGCCTCCATGGTGGAGTCTGCAATGCATTTCTGCTTTACACTCCTCCATATAACGGCTCCACCTCCCAAAGTAAAAACATATCCCGAGGTTGATTTCCTCTTATCCCTATCTGATTGGAAATCTGAATCAGTATATCCCAAAGGAAATAGATCTCAGGCCTTGTAAATTAACATATACTCCTTAGTCCTTCTCAGGTACTTGAGTATAGTTTTTACTGCACTCCAATGTTCCTGACCTGGGTTCGACTGATATCTACTAACCATGCCTACAGCAAAGCAGATGTCAGGCCTCGTACATAACATAGCATACATTAAGCTTCCACATGCTGAAGCATAAGGAACTGCTTTCATGCTCTCTATATCCTTAGGTGTCGAAGAACACTGCTTCTTAGATAGAGCAACTCCATGCTTAAAAGGTAGAAAACCTTTCTTGGAGTTCTGCATGTTAAAACAAGCTAATACTTCATCAATGTAGGGCTCTTGAGATAAAGCCAACATCCTTTTCTTGCGATCCCTTATAACTTTGATCCCAAGGATGTATGCCACTTCACCTAAGTCCTTCATGTCAAATTGTTTGAACAACTATGCCTTTACTGATGACAATATCTCAACATTGTTTCCAATGAGTAAAATATCATCTACATATAGTACTAGAAAAACCACTGCATTACCTTCACTTCTCTTATACACGCACGATTCGCTTGGACTTTGATCAAATCCATATGACTGGACTGCCTGATCAAAATGAATATTCCAGTCTCTAGAAGCTTGTTTAAGTCCATAAATAGACCTTTTAAGCTTACATACCAGATGCTCTTGGCCTTCCTTAATGAATCCTTTTGGTTGCTGCATATAGATGGTTTCTTCAAGACTTCCATTAAGAAAAGCTGTCTTGACATCCATTTGCCAAATCTCATAATCGACATGAGCTGCTATAGATAAAAGAATACGGATTGACTTAAGCATGACTACCGGTGAAAAGGTTTCCTCATAATCGATACCTTCTTTCTGAGTATACCCTTTCGCAACAAGTCTTGCTTTCCAGGCTTTCACCTTTTTATCTAATCCCCTCTTTTTCTTGTAGATCCACTTACATCCAATAGGTTTTATACCTTTGGGTGGTTCCATGAGCTCCCAGACCTGATTAGAATACATTGATTCTATCTCAGATTTCATCGCCTTTTGCCAAAGATCTGCATCTTTGTCTTGTGTTGCCTCTTCGTATGTACGGGGATCATCATCATGTTCACCAGAGACCAAGTCTGAAGACTCACCCAAAAAACATGAATCTATCAGGTTGTTGAACAACCCTCCCACTACGACGAGGCACTGGTGCGGTATTAGTGACAGGTTGTACATTATGTTGTGGTTGTTCTACTTGTACTACAGCTTCATGGGTATTATTTGTCCCTCCCACTAGTTCCTCTAAAACGACACTACTCATGGGTTTGTGATTCATTATATATTCCTCCTCTAAGAATCTTGCATTGGTGCTAACAATGACATCCCGATTCTTCGGACTATAAAATAAATATCCTTTCGTTCCCATGGGGTAGCCTACAAACAACCAAACTTCTGTACGAGATTCTAACTTAGTCACGTTCTTGTTCAGCACATGTGCTGGACAACCCCATATTCGAATATGTCTTAGACTCGGTTTATCCCCGGTCCACAATTCTAAGGGGGTTTTAGGAACCGACTTAGAAGGTACTAAGTTCAGAAGATAAGCTGCTGTCTCTAAGGCATGTCCCTAAAACGACTTGGGTAAATCCGAATAACTCATCATCGATCTAACACTCTCTAAAAGAGTCTGGTTCCTTCTCTCTGCTACACCGTTCTGCTGGGGTGTTCCTGGTGCAGTTAACTGGGTATCTATCCCATTTTCTGATAAATATTCCCTAAATTCTCCAAGCAAGTATTCACCACCACGATCTGATCGTAGTGACTTGATACTTTTATTAAGTCGCTTCTCCGTTTTAGCTTTGTACTCTTTGAACTTATCAAAACACTCAGACTTACGGTGCAGCAAATAAACGTACCCATATCTAGAATAATCATCAATGAAAGTGACGAAATATTCATAACCACCTCTTTCTTGGATATTCATGGGTCCACATAAATCAGAGTGAACCAATTCTAATAGTTGTTTGGCTCTATTCCCTTTTTCCTTGAAAGGCCTATTAGTCATTTTACCTTCCAAGCAGGATTCACAAACTGGAAATGGCTCCACTGCCAATGAGCTTAAAGGCCCGTCTACTACCAGTCTTTGAATCCTCCTCAAGTTAATATGACCTAATCTCAAGTGCCAACGATATGTTTGGTTCAAACTAGAAGGTTCATTTCTTTTAGTAGAGTTAGAAGATGTGTTGTTCAATTCCCTAAATTGCAGTTGCAGTGCAGGTTGACTAGGATTAATTATATACAAATTGTCTTGCAATGTACCAGAACATATAATTCATTTATTCATCATAATAGAAACATTACGATCCAAACAAACATTATAACCATCCAAAGCAAGTTTAGAAACCGAAATTAAATTCCTTCTAAAAGAAGGTACATAAAGACAATTGTTCAAAACCAAAATCCTATCAGAACCAAAAGATAAATGAATAACTCCTACTGCAACTACTGCTACTTTCGTAGCATCTCTCATGAACACGTATATCTCACCATCTCTAAGCATTCTGGATAGTTGGAACCCCTGCATAGAATTACAAACATGATCAGTGGCTCCTGTATCTACACACCAAGTGCTCGTAGATATAGCCGCTATAAATATTTCTGTAACTAGAGAAAGAGACATACCAGTATTGTTTGTCTTCTTAGGAAGAGGATAATCATGTTTCCAGTGACCTGACTGTTTGCATCTGAAGCACTTTCCCTTAGGCTTTTTCACACCACCCTGAACTCCCACTGCCTTCATAGCTTTCTATGTCTGAGCCTTTTTCTTCTTCTTAATACCTTTCGGCTTAGAGGAAGAACCTTTCTCAGCCACATTCACTTGAACACTCTGCCGAAATAATCCTTCAGCTGCCTGAAGTTCTGTTAGCAGTTCTGCGAGACTATACTGCCTCTTGTTCATGTTGTAATTCAAGCGGAACTGCTCAAAACTCTTGGACAAGCTCATAAGGATAATGTCAATTTGGGTTTCCCCGTCAAGTTCAGCACCAAGGATCTCTATCTCATTCAGATGCGACATTATCTTGAGAACATGATCCCTTACAGGTGTGCCTTCAGCCATCTGAGTGTTCATTAAAGCCTTCATGGCTACTTGCCTAGCAGCCCTATTCTGATCTCCAAAAAGTTCCTTGAGATTAAAGAGCATATCTGAAGCAGTGGCCATAGACTGATGCTGATGCTACAAAACACCCGACATTGCTGCCAGAATGTAACATCGCGACATCTCATCAGCCTTAATCCACCGTTTATAATACTCTTTCTCATCTTCAGGAGCATCAGCAGCAGGCTGTTCAGGCTTGGGTTCATAAGTGCAAAACTTGTACTCCTCAGCAGTCAACACAATGTACAAATTTCGTTTCCATTCAATATAGTTAGGTCCGGTAAGTTTGTTATCATTAAGTATGGTGAATAGTGGATTAAAGCCCATTTTATCCTGAGAATCATGCATAAAAATATCACATAAATAAGGGTGCATTAATTATTAAGATCTAAATTATTAAAATTTAATGCACTAACATCTAAATACCATAAGCTTCTGGTATGCCACGATGTGTGACATGTATACCACCTAATTTTGTTTAAATGTTACTTCGGTCCTATTATTAAACAATATGCCACGTTGGGGTGGACTATATTATTTTTCATAGCTAAGTGTATACCATCATCAAATCTTAAATTATTCGAAATCTATGGAACTTGGTACGCCACGATGGGTGGCGTGTATACCTTCCAATATTCGTAATTTTGCCTTGAATAGAATACTTCAATTTAATATTCATCAATGGTTTGATTTCCAGGTAGTGGAGGAGTCACATCGGTCTCGCTTAAAACCCACAGCCTTACAAGTTCGATGAACCCGTTTTTGACAAAATCGCCCAAATCAGAAATAAAGAAAATCCGTATTTATTCCTTTCAAAATTTATTAATTTAAGAAGTTTGTTCTAGTAATTTCTATAACATTCTAGACACCACAAATTACATGCCACGATGGGTGACGTATATATAATTTATATTCATCTTTATGTTAAATTACCTACAACCAATAATGGAGAGCATGGGATTTAATTTCATATTAATTCCCTCTCCCACTTAGAATTTTTTTTTTATTATTAAAATTGAGGAATTTTAAAATTAAATGGGGCTCTATGTTGTTATAATTATGTCTAATCATGCATTCAAAATACACACATAATTTTAGCAACATATAACATTTAATTAAAGCAATAAATAAATTTTATGGCCATGTCGTCCTAATTAAGTTAAACATGCAATTTTAAAAGAACTACACACATAATTAACGACACACATAATCAATAAATTAAAGCAATAATTAAAATTTAATGGAAAAAATTAAAATAAATTTTCCACTATTATGGCCCTTGAAAAAAAAAACAGCTCTAAAAAAAATCTGCCCCAAGCGCGCCCCGACGCCCCCAGCAGCCCCAGCAGTCCCAGCTGCCGCAACAGCCCCAACAGCCCTAGCAGCCCCAGCAGCCCCAGCAGCCCCAGCAGCCCCAGCAGTCCCAGCTGCCACAGCAGCCCCAGCAGTTCCAGCTGCCACAGCGGCCGTAGCACGCGCACGCCTTTTGCTTTTCTGTGAGTTTTGTTTTGATTTTGTTCGATCCAAACATCAACAGCAGCCCCTTGTAATCGCACAGCGGAACAAAAAACTACCGGAATTGATTTCCGATCGCACATAACTATTACAAAATACCCGGAACAATTACAAAAAAAAATAGATCTAATACAAAACTAATTTTGTAAAATCTATTCTAACACGATCAACCCTCGTGTAAATTACAACCACGATTAAACCACGTGGAAACCAAAACAAAAATTAACCACGATTAAACCACGTGGGATCCAAACACATAATTAAAATATACATGGCCATAATAGTGAATTAACAACCTGCATCAAAACCAATACAAGCAAAACACTATATACACGCATATATAATTACGACATGGACATTATATCATAAAACGTAGAACCCATTACCAGGCTCTGATACGAATAATTGGGAACCACGGACTTAGGGTGTTACTACGTTTTACGATAAAGATTACGAAAAGAGGATTACCTTGTTAATGGTTGATTCCACGCTCTTCTATTGTATTCCCAAATTCCCTTGAGCGAAGTGTGGCCTCCCTCTTCTCAAGTTATCCTCTCTTCTTGCTCCTTGGTGGCTACAATATGTTTTCACACAATTCCAAGCAAGAAGAGAATAAGAATATATATAGGCTACAATAGGGACCATGGATAATTAGGCTGGGCCTTCTAATTATATCTTGAGCCTAGCCCAATGTAATTAAATATTAATTCAATCCACTAAAGAATTAATATTTGCACTACCTTTCCTAATACCGTAATTTAATTAATTCGGTTCCAATATTATTTGCTTATTAAATTCCCCATGTTTAAAATATCATATGTCCATTAATTAAATAAATTACTGATAATTTATTTAATTAATATCTTTTATCCTTGATCATCCACTCAACCTTTATTTAATTATGCCAGAATAAATTCCACCTGCAGGGTTTCACATAATTAAATCTTTTTGAGCTTTCAACGGGACATCATTAACCCGAATATTATCAGGACATGGATTCCTTCAATAAATAATATCCACCATGTATATAATTCCATCACCCAAAATATAATGATATAATTCAAAAGAATTATTTCATATATAAATCAAAGCATGTAAATAATATACATGTCTCAATTACTATTTCCGGATTAAGAACCTAAGCATTAATAATAACATGGAATCTTAGTTCTCCTTCTTAATCAGTATTAAGGGAACAATTCTAAATTTGATCCTGTTTAATATACATAAAGTATACTAGTATTATTTATTAGTCAATATAAACTAATCTAAATAATACTACAGCCATACCAGTGGATTGTCCAACACCACCTGTGTTGTGAACCTTATTATATTATATAACCGTATTTAACAATCTAATATTCTGTATCCCATTTGATACTAGATTGTTCACAATATATAATATTAGACAACATGTAAACATTCAAATGATTCTCTAATAAACTGGCCAGAAATAAATGTACATACTTCAAATAAATATTTTTAGTATACACTAACAATTACAATTCATAATATACATAAGTCTAGTACATCAAAAGTTGAAAGCCTGTCCTATTGGTAGTTCCTACCTAAGCTACAGCGTCATCAACGCCTACAGGAAACTGCGGAACGTTTCCTATCCGCTTGCGAATTAGGAGCTTAGTCCTGTTCATTTTGTCTATCTGTTGTTGTGTGATGAAAAAAGAAATCAGGGGTGAGAAACAAGCCCACCAAAATAATATGTATAATGATTAACAATATATGAGCATTCTCATCATAATACTCATAAAAGTCTTGGTCAAGCAGATATGAACCAAGTTTGATATCTTAACGCGACCAAGTCGCAAAATATTCAGTATATATGTATATATACTTTTCAAAATCTTGGAAGTCCTCTTCCATGCATAATATACACAGAGTCCCAGTTTATAACTGTATAAAAATATCGTTGCAAGGTGATCTCATATATCTAACCTTGTCTCAACGTTTTTCTGAAAATATTTGTCATGTATAAGATAATCATTTACTAGATATAAGTTGAAAAGATGAAGTTACTAGATACTCCAATATACTTATATCTTTTCTGAATACGACTTGAACTACCACCGTTCAAGGTATAATCAGTTTCAAAAGTTCATCACATAGATGAGACTACAAGATAAGACTTGAATAGATTCAATCTTTGAAATATCATTATAAAGAATGAAGTTAGGAGATACTTCATTAATCCCGATATATATATACACCTATATATATACATTTTATACACTCTTCTGCTATGGAAGTATAAGCAGAGTTGTCATTCCCAAAAATTTTAGAAAGAAGAAACTTTGGCATAAACCTGATATCTTGCTGATCAGGAAAAGATACCAATAAATCACCTTTTCTACTAGTAGATGGATGAATCATGTGGCGCCCTCCAAACCCGGGTCAGAAGTTTGGGGTCCACACACATACACCTTATTTATAACCTGCTTATAACAATAATAAAGATAATAATAATATGCAGTGACCCTACTTATCAACTACCACGGATCACAACAGGTTAAAGTATGCACATAAGCCAACCACACTTACTTATATTACAAACCGTTCAAATCCCAACTATCCAACTCAGAACTGAGTATTAAACATTATTACAAACTTTTTACAAACTTAAATTATTCCAAAAGAAGCCTACTAGCTCAATTTGATCAACCTGAACCCCTAGCTCTCGCGCTGGACTGGGGATCCCCGGTACCAACCGGTTCCTTCTTAACTGGAAAAGAACATAAACAACATCGCACAAATGAGCTAACTAGCTCAGCAAGTCACAATGACAAAACTGAGAATAATGATCATCAGGGAAATATGATTATGATATCAAGTGAACAATGGATTATGATTTAGAATTGGATATTATATTTTTATTTTAAAAACCAAGGTTAGGCTGCTGATCAGTCACGCACTAACCCCGAGCAAAGCACACAGCACTGCTCTAACTACTGGATCCAAGGCACACATTGGCCTAACTTGACCATTATATGGTCTGACCACGAATCTGATCCACAATTTTATAAAAACAATCCAATTCTACCATAATAATAGAATAAGCAGTATTAAACAATAAACAGGATCATTAACAACATTGGACGTTCAATAAATGAAAATGGTTTCAATCTGTATAAAGATCAATATGGCATTTCCAAAGCTTGGTTGTTAGGTAATGAAAGAATTGGATAACAAAGGAATCAATATTTCAGGGTTCCAAGGATTTGGTCTTTCAAAGCATAAGATACAATGGTTTGAATGTGTAAGCAATTTTGGTTCAGTGTTTAATATTTAGTTTGTATGTATTTGTGGAGTAGTATCGTATGGAGGTTTGTATTTGGGTACACAACAATCAATAGTCTGGAAAGAATCAGGTTTACGACTCAAGATCAATAACTGGAATCAAGGCTTAAGGTTCAGTGCTTCAAAGCACTTGCAATATAAAACAGGAATATCAATCACTATAATATCTCGAGAAAGTTCAGAACACTTGCCTGGTACTAGCTTACTACACTGCACTTGCTTTCAATCACCACTGTCTTACTCCTTGACTATCTGTTTCCCTTTCCTACGCCTTGCCTCTTCTGCTCACATATCATAAGCATCTATCAATATTTAACTCATACAATTCTATTCGACACATACTTCTATCTACCCTTGGTTTCACCCAAATCCGATTAACGGATTGAAAGTTATACAATAAACAAGTAAACATCGAATATATAGGCCGACAGTTAACCAACAAGTCACATATAACACATAACACGTCACATAATCAATGATATATCATTTATAAAGAAGTCTCAGGTCATAAATAGGCTTTCAGATATTCAAAATGATTTTTAAAATATTTTTCGAAATTAAAACAGATCGTTGAATCAATTTCGAAGTGATAAATAGGGTTCGGTTGGCCAATTCTAGCTTCAAAACAATTTCATAATAATTATCGAGTTTTGAAAACAATTTGAAATGATATTTTAAAGCTCGAAACTATTTTTCGGAATTTTTAAATCATTTTTAAATAATTAAATCTAATTAAATAATTAATTAAAATTAATTAATAATTAATTAAATGAATTAATCAATCAATTTTGAATTAATTGACCAATTAATCAATTAAAAATTAATTGAAATTAATTAACTAATTAATTCAGATTTATTTTTGAATTAAAAATAATTTTAGGAATTTTCAGAAATTAAAATCAAATTTTTATAATTAAAATAATAGGAAATATGATTTTTAAATATTTTTAAAACAGGAATCCAAATTTTGCAAGTTCTGGAAACCTCAGGGAAATACAGGGGTGGCCGGAGATAAGGTACCAAACTGCAATTTTACAACCCCCATCGCCGGAAAATACGGGGGTGGCCGGAGAACACGATTCCGGCACCCTCACCTCACCACAAGCTCCAGATCACATCTACAGACAACCAGGAACTTATTCATGCAATCAAATCATTCAAATAACCCCAGACTTGGCCGGAAATTGGCCAAGAACATCGTCGGTTTCCAGCGAACTTTGGAAATTTTCAAAATACAACTCCTTTCGATTCAGACATCCTCTGTTAACGAGCTATATACCAATCGATTGCAAATTTCATAAGGAACATAATCCACTATAAATCAACAGCTAATAACCACTAAATCAAAAAGCCCCAAATTCCAATTGAAAACATTCATACGGGTTATAAACCCTAATTTTAAAATTCGAGAATTAAACCCATTTTTGAGCATGTTATTGAACTCCAAATCAAACATATGACATGAAAATTATCAGGAAAACAAGCTCTACAACATGCAAGCATCAAATCATACGAACAATCATCCGAACAAAAATTCATATTTTAATAAAATTAATTCGAAAATAAATAATTTTTCAGAAAATAAACCTTGATTTCTGCAGTGATTTGGAACACGGAATCTGATAGAACACCTCAAGACCTTTGGATTGAATACTCGAGCTTTCCAAACGGACTCCGGTAACACTTCCGATTGTTGGTTTGATTCTCAGAAAGGTTTATGAATATATGAATTTTCTCTGGAAATTTATATAATTACTGACTGCAAATGATTTTTGATACGAAATAAAATACGGTAAAGGATATTTATAATTACGGAAAATTAGTATCCCGTTGGATCATTCTGAATATAAAACGGTACGTTTATTTGTAAAAACTGATCCAAACGGTATCGGTTTTCGGGACAGTTATCCAAACCAGTACAATTTATACTGCGGTCTTGGTCTCAGCGCCTGATTACACGTACTACGAGGTGATAATTGGGATAATTTAATAAAAAGCTCCCGCTTATCGAAAATACGAGTTGTATTGATTTATCGAAACGAATATTGTATCGAAAATGTTGTGTCGGGACCCGCACAGGACAAACCGTACGCCGGATCGAAAAAGTCGAAACATAGAATATGCTCGGAATATTATAATTAGGTTAGAAAGGAGTTCTCGGAAGAGTTTCGGGTTCCAAAAACGTAACAACGGATGACGTCGGTTGGTTCCCATTTTTAAAAAATAGATTTTAAATACTCGGAAAAAGATTTTATAAATTTCATATGATCCTTATAAATCCATAAATCAATATAAAAATAATTATGAAGATATGACAATTATCTATATTTTATTTTGGACATATAAAATTAAAATACTCAATTAATAATATTTTTAAACATCCAAACACATTTAACACTTAACAATTAATTCACAGAATAGATATTGAACACATATATTAATTATTTATTAGCAAAAATAATTACATGATATATCCCGAATATTACATCCTCCCCCCTTAAAAGGTTTCTGTCCTCAGAATCTTCTAAGAAAACAAATGAGGGTACTTTTCTCTCATATCAGTTTCTAACTCCCAGGTTGACTCTTCAACCTTTGGGTTTCTCCATAACACTCTTACTAGCTTCACCACTTTATTTCTCAATACCATCTCTCTTTTCTCTAAAATCTCTATCGGACTCACTACATATGACAAATCTGCCTGAAGCTTTATTGGCTCATATTCTATTACATGCCTGGAGTCTGGATTATATTTCTTAAGCATTGATACGTGAAAAATATTGTGAATGTGCTTCATGTGCGGAGGTAACGTCAACTCGTAAGCTACTTTGCCAACGCGCTTTAGAATCTCAAAAGGTCTGACATATCTTGGGCTCAGCTTTCCTTTCTTTCCAAACCCCATTAGTCCCTTCCACGGTGATACTTTCAGTAATACCAAGTTTTCTTCTTCAAATTCCATGTCTTTCCTGGACTGATCTGCATATTTCCTTTGACGGTCCTGTGCGTCTATTAATCTCTTCTGGATAATTTCAACCAACTCCTTTGTTTGTTGTACTAATTCTGGTCCAAGTATTTTGCGTTCTCCTACTTCGTCCCAATACACTGGAGATCTGCATTTGCGTCCATAAAGGGCTTTATAGGGTGGCATCCCAATACTGGCATGATAACTGTTGTTATAAGCAAACTCTACCAGAGGTAAATGCTCGTCCCAAATTCCTTTGAAATCAATAGCACAAACACGTAACATGTCCTCAATCGTCTGAATCGTTCTTTCACTTTGGCCGTCTGTCTGAGGGTGGTAAGTTGTACTCATATTCAGTCTTGGTCCCAAACATTCTTGAAAACTTTTCCAAAATCTTGAATTAAATCTTGGATCTAGATCAGATACGATAGACACAGGAACTCCATGACGAACTATAATTTCATTCAGGTACATATGGACCAACTTGTCGAGTGAAAATCTTTCATTTATAGGCAGAAAATGAGCTGACTAGGTAAGTCTATCCACTATAACCCAAATGGCATCATGATTAGCCCTTGTCCTTGGTAATCCAACTATGAAATCCATGGCAATATGTTCCCACTTCCACTCTGGAATCTCAAATGGCTGTAGCAATCCACTTGGTCTTTGATGTTCGGCTTTAACTCTTTGACATGTATAACATCTGCTAACCCATTCCACAATTTCCCTCTTCATATCTGGCCACCAATAATTTTCCTTTAAATCTCTGTACATTTTGGTACTCCCTGGATGGATGGAATATCTTGAATTATGTGCTTCCTGTAAAATTTCATTCTTTTGCCCCGTCACCGGTGAAATCCAAATTCTTGAAGAAAACCTAAGAATACCTTGATCATCCTTCTGCGTGCACAATTCCTCACCTACCAAATGATTTATATCTTGATCCATTACATCTTCATGACACTTCTTTATTTTCTCTAGCAACTCCGGCTCAAAAATCATACTGTACACTTTTGCTTCATTAGGCCTGCGAACTTTAATCTTCAATTCCAATTTCTGAAATTCCTTATATATCTCTTCAGGTACTGATAACACATTTAACTTTTCCTTCCAACTTAACGAGTCTGCTACAACGTTCGCTTTATCGGGATGATAATTAATCGAGCAGTCGTAATCCTTGATCAATTCTAACCATCTCCTTTGCCTCATATTAAGCTCCTTCTGAGTGAATATGTACTTTAAGCTTTTGTGATCCATGAAAATCTCACACTTTTCTCCATACAGATAATGTCTCCAAATTTTCAAAGCAAAAACTATGGCTGCTAGCTCTAAATCATGAGTAGGATATTTCTGTTCGTGTGGTTTCAATTGCCTTGACGCATATGCAATCATCATATCGTGGTGCATTAGAACACATCCTAGTCCTTTATGAGAAGCATCGTTATAAATTACAAAATTCCCTTGATCGTCTAGAAGTGACAAAACAGGTGTTGTGATTAATCGTTGCTTTAATTTCTGAAAACTTTCTTCGCATTTTTCGTTCCATATAAACTTTTCATTCTTTCGTGTAAGCTTTGTCAATGGTATTGCAATCCTTGAAAAATTTCGAACGAATCGACGATAATATCCCGCTAATCCCAAGAAACTTCTTACCTCGGTGGGTGTTCTCAGTCTTTCCCAGTTTGTAATTGCCTCAATCTTTGTTGGGTCCACTTTGATCCCTTCATTACTGACTATATGTCCTAAGAACTGAACTTCCTGTAGCCAAAACTCACACTTCGAGAATTTAGCGTATAACTTCTTTTTCCTTAAAATCTCCAAAGCTGTTCTCAGATGTTCCGCATGATCCCCTTCCACCTTTGAATAAATCAAATATCGTCTATAAACACAATAACGAACTTTTCCAAGTATTCCTTGAAAATTCTGTTCATCAGGTCCATAAACGTTGCCAGGGCATTGGTCAATCCAAAAGACATCACTAAAAATTTGTAATGTCCATACCTTGTTCTGAAAGTTATCTTCGGTATATCTTCTGGCTTAATCTTCAGTTGATGATATCCCGATCTTAAATCAATCTTGGAGAAGTACTTGACTCCCTTCAGTTGATCAAACAAATCATCAATTCTGGGTAACGGATACTTATTCTTGATTGTAAGCTTGTTGAGTTCCCTATAGTCAATGCATAGTCTCATGCTTCCATCTTTCTTTTTAACAAATAATATCGGGGCTCCCCACGGGGATACACGGGGTCTAATTACTCCTTTCTCTAACAGCTCTTGCAATTGCTTCGCTAGCTCTTTCATCTCAACGGGCACCATCCTAAACGGGGCCTTGGATACCGGTTCTATTCCAGGTGCTAAGTCGATTGCAAACTCAATTTCTCTATCTGGAGGAAGTCTCGGTAACTCGTCGGGAAACACGTCTGGAAATTCATTCACTACTGGAATATCTTCAAGTTTCACTGGCTCCTGACTCCTATCAATCACATATGCCACGAAATGCTCGCATCCTTGTCGTAGTAACTTCTTGGCCTGAATCATCGTTAAGAACTTCTTTACTTGTTTCTGGCCCTTGAACGTTACTATTCTTTCGTCTGGCATTTTCACCATTACCTTCTTATTTCGACAATCTATCTGGGCATCGTGCTTAGATAACCAATCCATTCCTAAGATAACATTAAATTCTCCTAACTTAAATGGTATCAAATCTACACAAAACTTACTACCAGAAATCTCAATCTCACAATTCCCACAAACTTGATTAACAGATACTCGTTCTTGATTTGCCAATTCCACAGTCATTATTTCATTTAAATACTCAACTGGACAATTTAACTTACTAATAAAATCTTGTGAAACCAACGATCGAGTTGCTCCCGAATCTATTAACACTTTGGCACATAAAGAATTCACATTAAGCGTACCTGCCACGACATCTGTATCCTGAATAGCATCCTTCACAGACATGTCAAAAACTCTAGCCCTTGAAGTCTCATTCACTGCTGGGGTAGATCCCATAATCCTCAATGCATTACTGATTGGGGCTGGTGTCTTGCAATCCCTGGCTATATGTCCTGGTTTCCCATATTTAAAGCACGTAAATCCAATGGCTGGAACCTTCACTGCTGGATTCCGGATAGGCTGATCCTTATTTGTTGGCTCTCTTGCTGGCTGATTTCGGCACTCCCTTGAATAGTGCCCTTTCTGATTGCACTTGAAACAAACTACATTCAACTTATTACAAACTCCCCCATCCCTCTTCCCACATACTTGACAATCTGGAAATGTTAATCTCAACTGATTTGGCTGATTCGCATTAATTGGACGGTTGCCCAGGCTTCCGTCGCTTGCATTTTGTCTCCTGAAATTAAAATTCCTCCCTGGCTGAAACTTGCCCTTCTTAAAAATTGGAAACTTCCCTGTTTGTGACTGACCTTCATTCCCTTCAAATTTCCTTTTCTTGCTTTCTTTCTGCTTCTGTGATATCTCACTCTCTGTCTCTGCGATCATAGCCTTCTGTACAACTCCTACGTAAGTATCCAATTCAAAAATGGCTACCTTCCCTCTGATCCATGGTTTCAAACCTTTCTGGAATCTTTTAGCCTTCTTCCTGTCAGTATCCACATACGACGACACATACCTTGACAATTCCTCAAACTTACTCTCATAATCTGTCACCGACATGTTTTCTTGCTTTAGTTCTAAAAACTTAAACTCCATCTGATCCTGGACAAACTGAGGAAAATACTATTCTAAAAATAATTCCTTAAACCTTTCCCAAGTAATAACATCTGTACCTTCCAATGTCTTCACCATCTCCCACCAATAAGTGGCCTCATTCTTCAAATAGTAACTTACAAACTCAACCTTCTGTTCGTCCTTTACTTTTACAAAGGCAAATGCCTTCTCTATCTCCTTTAACCAAACATTTGCTTCAATCAGTTCTAAGGAACCTTTGAATTTTGGTGGGTTTACTGCCTGAAAAGTTTTAAAAGTTACCTGGGAATTGGTCTGTCTTTGTTGTTGTTGTGCCAGGTGAACTATTTGTTGGGCCAAGATTTGAAGAATCTGGGCTATTGTTGGGTCTATGGGTCCTGGGTTTGCATTCTGGTTTGTATCATCTTGGTTGTTATTATTGTTGTTGTTGCTTTCTTCATTCTGGGTGTTGGTGCGGGTATTTCTTCTGGGAGGCATTTTCTGTAAAGAATCAAACAACTTATTTAGCTTTTAAATCAAATTCTTTGCATAAAAGAAAAGGTTTGTAAAACAGAAATATTTCTTTTTTTTAAATAGTTATAACTAAGTAAATTGCATGCTTCTTTACAGAATATAAACAGTTATGAAAAACAGGGTACATGGTATCACAGGGGTATAACTGGTGCAATAAATAAGGTAAAGTAAAATAGGTGTAGTAAAATAAATGACAATACTGGAAAGGGAGGGTGCTGATATGTATAGATCAAAAGTTTTGGGTAGTACAAGCGTAAAAACGCTTCGGAAGTAAAAGCAAAAGGGTACAACAACCTACTCACTAGTCAGCATAGCTAGTCTATAAATATAACTCAAAAGTCTATTGATACATACTATACACTACTGTACATACTACATAACCATCACAATACTGCTCAACATCTCTATCTCCTGATCTCTGATTCAACTCCAAGGAAACTCTGGTCCTGCCAGCCTCTCAAAGTCCTCCATCACCTCAGTAGCCCAGCCCATCAGGGCATCAGGGCCTCTGCCAGGTAGTGTAGCTCCATGTAGCCTAGCCTCAAGAACCCTCCGTGTCACATGAATTTCCTCTCGAAGCTCCCTCACACCACGATCAACATCAGTAGTCCTAATGATATGCTGTAGCTCTCTGATCTGGGCCAACAAGGAATCACGCTCCAATAGAAGAGCCTCATACCGGTAGTAAGGAACTGGGGGAAATGTAGACTGGAATGGGGCACTCGCAACTGAATGCCCAGTGGAATCTGAATCAGCTGGTAGGGGTCCTCTGATAGGTGGCCTCATGCCTGGAGGAGGAATAGCCTGCAATGGTACGGGCTGCAACACAGGTGGAGGTAATATAGCCAACACTGGTAGAACAATGGGACGTGGATCCGAAGACGGTCCTCCAACTGAAGGCTCTGAGTAATCAGCTGATACGGGAATAAAAGTGTCAGCAATCGCTGTTATCTGAAATCATATCGCAATATAAGAATCTCGAACCATGACGCGAATCATACTAATACCTGTTATACCAAAGCACTCAACCTCCCGACGTTCTATCTTTCTATTCCTTACTTCTAATCCTAACCCTCTACCCATTCCCGTCAACCTAGGCTTGCGTCAGTGCTTATAACATGTAGCTCTGATACCAAACCTGTGGCGCCCTCCAAACCCGGGTCAGAAGTTTGGGGTCCACACACATACACCTTATTTATAACCTGCTTATAACAATAATAAAAATAATAATAATATGCAGTGACCCTACTTATCAACTACCACGGATCGCAACAGGTTAAATATGCACACAAGCCAACCACACTTACTTATATTACAAACCATTCAAATCCTAACTATCCAACTCAGAACTGAGTATTAAACATTATTCCAAACTTTTTACAAACTTAAATTATTCCAAAGGAAGCCTACTAGCTCAATTCGATCAACCTGAACCCCTAGCTCTCGCGCTGGACTGGGGATCCTCGGTACCAACCGGTTCCTTCTTAACTGGAAAAGAACATAAACAACATCGCACAAATGAGCTAACTAGCTCAGCAAGTCACAATGACAAAATTGAGAATAATGATCATCAGGGAAATATGATTATGATATCAAGTGAACAATGGATTATGATTTAGAATTGGATATTATATTTTTATTTTAAAAACCAAGGTTAGGCTGCTGATCAGTCACGCACTAACCCCGAGCAAAGCACACAGCACTGCTCTAACTACTGGATCCAAGGCACACATTGGCCTAACTTGACCATTATATGGTCTGACCACGAATCTGGTCCACAATTTTATAAAAACAATCCAATTCTACCATAATAACAGAATAAGCAGTTATAAACAATAAACAGGATCATTAACAACATTGGACGTTCAATAAATGAAAATGGTTTCAATCTGTATAAAGATCAATATGGCATAATAAAGAATTGGATAAGCTTGGTTTTTAGGTAATGAAAGAATTGGATAACAAAGGAATCAACATTTCAGGGTTCCAAGGATTTGGTCTTTCAAAGCATAAGATACAATGGTTTGAATGTGTAAGCAATTTTGGTTCAGTGTTTAATATTTAGTTTGTATGTATTTGTGGAGTAGTATCGTATATTTGAGGTTTGTATTTGGGTACACAACAATCAATAGTCTGGAAAGAATTAGGTTTACGGCTCAAGATCAATAACTGGAATCAAGGTTTAAGGTTCAGTGCTTCAAAGCACTTGCAATATAAAACAGGAATATCAATCACTACAATATCTCGAGAAAGTTCAGAACACTTGCCTGGTACTAGCTTACTACACTGCACTTGCTCTCAATCACCATTATCTTACTCCTTGACTATCTGTTTCCCTTTCCTACGCCTTGCCCCTTCTGCTCACATATCATAAGCATCTATCAATATTTAACTCATACGATTCTATTCGACACATACTTCTATATACCCTTCGTTTCACCTAAATCCGATTAACGGATTGAAAGTTATGCAATAAACAAGTAAACATCGAATATATAGACCGACAGTTAACCAACAAATCAAATATAACACATAACACGTCACATAATCAATGATATATCAATTATAAAGAAGTCTCGGGTCATAAATAGGCTTTCGGATATTCAAAATGATTTTTAAAATATTTTTCGGAATTAAAACAGATCGTTGAATCAATTTTAAAGTAATAAATAAGGTTAGGTTGGCCAATTCTGGCTTCAAAACAATATCATAATAATTATCGAGCCTTGAAAACAATTTAAAATAATATTTTAAAGCTCGAAACTATTTTTCGGAATTTTTAAATCATTTTTAAATAATTAAATCTAATTAAATAATTAATTAAAATCAATTAATAATTAATTAAATCAATTAATCAATCAATTCTTGAATTAATTGACCAATTAATTAATTAAAAATTAACTGAAATTAATTAACTAATTAATTCAGATTTATTTTTGAATTAAAAATAATTTTCGGAATTAAAATAATAATTTTTGGAATTTTCAGAAATTAAAATCGAATTTTTATAATTAAAATAAATAGGAAATATGATTTTTAAATATTTTTAAAACAGGAATCCAAAATTTGCAAGTTCTGGAAACCTCAGGGACCTAGCTGTTTCTTCCCCATAAGATAAGGTACCCAAACTACAATTTTACAACCCCCGTCGCCGGAAAATACAGGGGTGGCCGGAGAACACGATTCTGGCACCCTCACCTCACCACAAGCTCCAGATCACATCTACAGACAACCAGGAACTTATTCATGCAATCAAATCATTCAAATAACCCCAGACTTGGCCGGAAATTGGCCAAGAACATCGCCGGTTTCCGGCAAACTTCGGAAATTTTCAAAATACAACTCTCTTCGATTCAGACATCCTCTGTTAACGAGCTATATAACAATCGATTGCAAATTTCATAAGGAACATAATCCACTATAAATCAACAGTTAATAGCCCCTAAATCAAAAAGCCCCAAATTTCAATTGAAAACATTCATACGGGTTATAAACCCTAATTTTAAAATTCGAGAATTAAACCCACTTTTGAGCATGTTATTGAACTCCAAATCAGACGTATGACATATGAAAATCATCAGGAAAACAAGCTCTACAATATGCAAGCATCAAATCATACGAACAATCATCCGAACAAAAATTCATATTTTTAATAAAATTAATTCAAAAATAAATAATTTTTGAGAAAATAAACCTTGATTTCTGCAATGATTTGGAACACAGAATCTGATAGAACACCTCAAGACCTTTAGATTGAGTACTCGAGCTTTCCAAACGGACTCTGATAACACCTCCGATTGTTGGTTTGATTCTCAGAAAGGTTTATGAATATATGAATTTTCTCTGGAAATTTATATAATTACTGACTGCAAATGATTTTTGATACGAAATAAAATACGGTAAAGGCTATTTATAATTAAGGAAAATTAGTATCCCGTTGGATCATTTCGAATATAAAACGGTACGTTTATTTGTAAAAACTGATCCAAACGGTATCGGTTTTCGGGACAGTTATCCAAACCAGTACAATTTGTATTGCGGTCTTGGTCTCAGCGCCTGGTTACACGTACTACGAGCTGATAATTGGGATAGTTTAATAAAAAGCTCACGTTTATCAAAAATACGAGTTTTATTGATTTACCGAAACGAATATTGTATCGAAAATATTACGCCGGGACCCGCGCAGGACAAAAAATATGCCGGATCGAAAAAGTCAAAACATGGAATATGCTCAGAATTTTATAATTGGGTTAGGAAGGAGTTCTCGAAAGAGTTTCGGGTTCCAAAAACATAACAACGGATGACGTCGGTGGTTCCCGTTTTTATAAAATGGTTCCCGTTTTTATAAAATAGATTTTAAATACTCGGAAAAAGATTTTATAAATTTCATATGATCCTTATAAATCCATAAATCAACATAAAAATAATTATGAAGATATGACAATTATCTATATTTTATTTTGGACATATAAAAATTAAAATACTCAATTAATAATATTTTAAACATCCAAACACATTTAACACTTAACAATTAATTCACAGAATAGATACTGAACACATATATTAATTATTTATTAGCAAAAATAATTACACGATATATCCCGGATATTACAAATCCCCCACTGGTCATCACCCTGGCCGCATTAGGGCCTTATGCTGGACTGCCACTCAGCCACTTACGCATTGATGGACTCCCACTGAGCCACTTACACTTTCATGGACGCCCACTGAGCCCATGTTGCTTATGCCGACTAAGATAGATGGACTAACTTCCCGAACGTTGGGCAAGTAATCAAAATGTTTTCTCAAAACAACAACCTTGTTATGAATATAAAATACACCACAGAGCCGGATCCCTCAGATTTTTAAGCGAGTATTTAAATCCCCTTCGAAAGGAAGATCTTAAATTTGAAAACGAGTTTTGTGATCCGCTCTAACTTTTAAAATCATTTTGAAGACTCGAAAATATTTTTAAGAATGTTTGGAGTAATGCTGATTTAATAAAATAAATCAGTCCAGATATATTAGAAATTATCTGAATATTATTATTTAAATAATATTCCTATAAAGGATAATCTCTATAAAATAATTGAAGTAGAAGTTTTAAAAACTCATACTTGAAATGAATAATAAATAACCAAAGATATACTTATACGAAAGTACGATCTTTATTTGAATAATCAAAAATAAATTTGAAATATCGAAACATTATTCTTTAATAAAATAAAGAATATTATTTAATAAAATAAGCGGAGTCATAAGTACTCGAATGAATATTCGAAATAATATTCATTAAATAAAATAAGCAGAGTCATAAGTCCTCGAATGAATATTCAAAATAATATTCATTTATAATATAAAACTATCGAATAAATATTATTCGATTAATAGTTTTGAAAACTATTAATATATATATATGATATACTCGGGAGCATCGCCTCCCGGTTTAGAAAATGTTCACCTTTGGGTCCCCTATACTAAGGGTATACGCAACTATTGCTTATCTCTAGCATAGGTATTATGCAGTTTATAAGCATTTGAATCATCGATTAAATATCAAGATTACGAAACAGGCATGCATATAAACCATATCAACATGCTCCAATATATCGCAAGATTTGTGAATTACAACCATGCACTTATCTCAAGATAATGCATCAATATATTTACATCACAGCAACAGTATAACGGGTAGAAAACTTGCTTGAGCGTTCCGGGGTAGACTTAAGCTTAGAGTGGGTCCGATAACCTATGAACAACAACATAAGTCGGAATTAAACCACGGTCGCTTAAGAAACTAGACTTTAACCAATTGTACCCTAACGTTCGCTTTTGTGCTTAATGATTCACATAAGTCGCTCGAGTAACCTCGGCTCCACCATTTTTATAAAATTAACCGTTACGAATTTTAAGGCGACTCTTTCACGAATACTCTACCAACTGCCTAACCACCTTACATAATTGTTTCGTAATCCAATTAGTGTTTTAAGGGGCTTAAACAAGGACTCAAAGTAAAGCGAGGGGTCAAGGTTCGTTCGCGAAATGTCGTTACTTAAAACGGTCGTTTCTCCTAAACCGTACATCGGAACCAAGCGAACCACATATCAAAACGAAGCTTATGACAGGCTCTAGCTAATCATAGCAATGTTACTGATTAGTCAGTGAGTTATCTGGTCCGAGATTCATGTACAACAGTCTAAGGGAAACGGGCATTACGACGGCTATGTTTACGAGTTTTCTAAGTTTCTCACTACACCAAAACCTCACCAAACAACCCACAATTATTAACACATCAAAACATCAACTAAATAATACTATACCAGTCCTTATTCTCCAGATTCTTCATCTCAACCAACCACAATCAAGTTCTATTAACTATAACAAGATTCATTCACCCAATCACTCCAAATTCAAATCAAACTACTAATAATCAAAGATCACGCTTCTCATTTAGAAAACCAACCATAAAACTCACTAATAATCAAAGTAAAGGCTAGCGTTTGAAGTTTATACCTTCCTTGGGAGGTTTTAAGTTTCTAGGAAGCCTTAGGGAGCCTCCTACAAGCTTGATCTTTCCAAAGAAATTAAGAACACAAAGTTAGGCTTTGAAGTTTCTAAAAGTCCGAGTGAAAGAACTATAAAAATTAGGGTCTTACCATGCTTTTTTGGACGAGACTTGTGAACAAAAGTTGTAGGCCATCTCATTACCTTTCCTACGAGCTATAGGACACAACATTTGAGTGAGTATTGAAGGAGATATGTCAATTTGAAGTTTCTGAGTTTGTTTTGGCCGAGAGCTTTTTGGTTGGGTGAGGTTCCCTTGGCTTTGTCTTGGAATGTGTGAAAGAATGCTTTGTTACAATTGATCCTTGCTAAACTATCTAGATTTTATTTTATTAAAATGCTTGCATCACCTAGATGACATCACTTTCATGCCACATATCCAAATCTTATGGTATGATGATGTCACCTTCTCTTTTAACCACATATTTTAGCTTCTCTTGGAAGCTTCCTACCCATTCTACTTGTATGTGCTTATTCCTTGGTCATTTATTTGTTTTACGGTTCGCTTAACTCTCGTTCACGTTGATCGTTTGAAGGATCATATCTGGGATCTCATTACTTGGGTTCCCCTAAACCTTTTACAATTTTGTATATTCCTTTTATGATCCTCTCTTATAATCCTTGAATTTAAATCTTTTTAATCATGTTACCTTATACTCAATTCTTTCGATATCTGGTGGATTTTCGGGAAAAATCAAAGTGTTCGAATTTTGATTCTGACGATCTTTACATACACTCATTTACTTTATGAAATACTAATACGATCTTCGAATTTCCATAACAGTACTCCTATATAGCGTGGTCTGACAATTTTCCTTAATCAGCATCATCAGCAAAAAGTTACTATTCATCAGTGTTTCAAAAATTCCAAAAATTGGGGTTATTACAGTCTCCCCTCCTTAAAAGGATTCCATCCCGGAATCAGATAGAAAACAGTTGGGGATGCTTTTCTAGAATTGCGATTTCTAACTCTCAAGTCAATTTTTTTTCCACATTATGGTTTTACCACAAAACTCTGACTAGTCTGATAACCTTGTTCCTAAGCACTTGCTCCTTTCAATCCATAACCCTTACTGGTTGCTCCAAATAGGTCAAGTCTGGTTGCGTGTCCATGCGCTCGTATTCTCCTGTATGTCCGACATTCGGATTATGCTTCCTTAATATTGATACGTGGAATACGTTATGAATTTGCTACAGGCTCGGGGTAGGGCTAGTTCATTTGAAAATTTCCCAATACATCTTAATATATCCAAGGGTCCAACAAATTATGGACTTAGCTTTCCTTTCTTTCCGAACCTCATCAATCCTTTCCAAGGGATACCTTTAACATTACTAGGTCCCCTATTTCATACTCTTTGTCCTTTCGAGTCAAATCCGCATACCTCTTATGTCCATCTTAGGCTACTACCAGCCGTCCTCTGATTAGATCTATTATATCCCTGGTCCTTTGGACTACTGCTGGTCCGAGCATCTTGCGCTCTACAACTTCATCCTAACATAAGGGAGATTGACATTGTCTTCTGTCAAGGATCTCATAAGGCGACATCTTGATAATGACATATGATCTATTGTCGTAAGAAAACTCAATCCGCGATAAATGATCATTCCAAATTCTTTCAAGTCTATTGCACAGACTCTCATAATAGCTTCTAGCACTATAGCTTTTGCTTCTCAATACTCCTTCTTTTCTTGTTCGTAGTCATTACTATCTTCCGTACATAATACTATACTGGTTACACTTTTGCTTATTAGTATTCTATAACCTTTTAATAACCGCGTCAACCTTAGTATCACGAACGCGTTAGATTCGGAATACCACCGCACTGATACTACTTATTTTAGCTGCTTCCATCTTCGAAAGCTTGATCCATCGTATAGAAGTAAAAGATTTTATTGAGAGATCACTATAATCATGAACACTTGTTACATCGCACAGTTAGTACAGAAGGTGGCCAGCCTTTAGTACTTGACAAGCAATTAAACAATAGATGGTATCCTACTAGGCTTCTATCACATAGATAGATAGTCATTCGGCAATACCTCCCCTTCTGGAAGGGTTGTTCTTCTTAGCTTATAGAAAATAAAAAGGAGAGAAAAGAACGAATTTAAGAGCATTATATAAAAAAATATACTGCCACAAAATATCTGGCTTGGAATCTACCTCTGAACTATAGAGGTTTATCACAGGAAAACAAAAAAAATATATGTGTATATATCTCAACACTAAGTATTTTGGAATCGCAATTCATGTTCCTGAATCTTTCACTATTTCGTCCATCATTCTATGGACCCATGCTCTTGCTCGAGCTTATAAACAATCACCGTTGAAACTCCCTCGACAGGGAAAATCGAATCTGGGATTTCATTCTAGACATCATCGTTACTAGAATTCTTTGCTTGCACCGCAACCTTCCTTGTATAGTAATATTATTCTTTATCGATAAGAAGGAATAAATATATCATAGGTAAATGTTCGGCTTAGTTGGTCTATCAATAATAACTTATACATCACCATGACCCGATTAGGGGTACTCAATCTCAACATCCAGTCCAATACAACTCTCACGGTTGTATTTAATCGGCTCATTACTAACAAAATCATTCCTGCATTACTATGGTCCACCGTTGACTTACTGTAGTCATTCATTTTCCATAAAATCTTAATAGCTAACCATATGGAGTCCATACATATCATATCGAATCCTTCTAAGGAGGTAACATAATCACCATTCATGATTCATGAAGAACACTCCTGATCCTGACGTACATACATGACATGAAGCAGATAAAATTGCAGAAGAGTTTCAATCAAAGCAACGATAGCAGGTTAATACCATTCTTAATCATATGCCTTCAATAGAAGACTTAACTCAAAGGTTTGTTTAGTCCTTTTTGAAACATGGTCCTGGCTTATTCTCAAGATAGGACCTTCTAAGATAGATAGCCGCTCGCGGCGATTAACATGAATTCAATCTTTACCAAACTACTATTATGGTTGAGTATCACACAATCATCAGAAGGAATGTCAATCTTTCATACCACAGTATAACCTTTATGGTTTCACCCAGTCATTACTATATTACTTTGGCACGGGTGCCTACAATTGTTCTCTTACACTTAAAGTGTCGACCACCTCATTGGCCTTTCTTGATAGTAATATTTCCTTACAACCAATGTCTTTTGAACCAACTTCAACTAAATTTTCTACCTCATTTCCTATCACTACTTATGTGAAAATGCTCTTCTTAAGTTCTTGTTAGTAAAAAAAATCACCATTTTTCCATAAGTCACTGCCTTAGTCTTTAGATTTGAACATTTCCAGGACTGACTCTCGATCATACTTAGGACATCTCTTATCTTCGGTCCTTCTTGCTTTAACAATTCTGACCCCCATTGTTTCAATCTATACTTCTCATGGTTTAACACGTGCCCTACTTGGCAATATTATAATTACGTCATATTTCCTTTATCAAGATTTCTATTCTTCAGAACTTTGAATATTACCTTTCTCCTTGTAAAACCTCTAAGGTTATCCTTGAAACGTTCATCCTGTATTCCCTAGATACAGGGCATATCAAAATACCATTTACTAATACTAGAACCATTGTCTATATACTTCTGAAAAATTTCTCCACAGATCCTTAAAGGTTGTTGTTACCTTAGTCCTTCCAATTTGTATTGTCAAAACTCATATTGTCCCTATTAAGGGTGAAATGCCAACCCTTATACATTCCCCTAGGGTTCATCTCATGTTATTGGGGTTTTATCCTTAATTCCACCTTTAAAAGATACTTACACTCTTCCATGGATAAATCAAGTCATATATCCTTGATAGATTATCTTATTCAATCATTCTCACCTCGATAGTCTATTCTTAATTTATAATAATACCCTTATCCAAAATGAGGTCAATCCATATGGCCTCCAAAAGATAACAACAGTTATCCACTTTTCTTGCCTGATTTGGTAATGATAACAGGGATGTTCTGGAAGATATTGGTCGTGTTCAATGTGAACTTCTTTTTACTAAATCCTTATTTACTTTTGTTGTTTATCTCAACAGTCATCTCAATGTTGAGATATCTTTTATACTTGGTGTCTCCCTTTTTGGGCATCAAGTCACAGGTCTTACATACACTTCCCATTCTTGAAGGTCACTTCCTTCATCCCATTTTCCTAATATCTTGTTATCCTGTCTCCTCAGCTCATCTGTGTTTCCTTATTAATCCATCGTTATATCTCAAAGTTTCATCGAATACTTTCAACTTAAAGGTGATTAATTATACGTATCGCTTACGCCTTCAACCTTGAATTTATCTCATGATCAGTCACCATCGCGATGACGATGACACACTTCTCTATATTTATTGCGAGGGTTTCTTAGGATTTCCCATACCTAACTCCCTTATCACTTCTCAACTCTATTTCCTTTATATCCCTTTATACTCCTTCCCCTTTTAGTCTTTTATTTTTGTTTCTATTACAACCATTTCATGAACCAACACCACATAAGCATTGATTTCAAACATCCCGTCATTCTGGATTCGTGTCCTTCAGACGAACCTTGATGACTTTCACAACCTAGATTCATGATTCATCATACTTGTCCGCCTTTGTTCTGGCTCTAAAGCTTTTACACTATCTCTATAACCTTGGGAAGTACTTTCCCGAAAACAATTGACTGAACTTTAATCAATTTATTATAACCTCTGGCCTCGTGTCTTTCTTCGCCTTTCACCAGTGGTTGGCCTCTCTCTTAGGAAGCTAAGTGACAAAAACAGTCTTTTGTGCTTCATCAATCATTTAGAATATAAAATCATTCCTCTATTTCTTTTAGCCAGGCTCTTGCCTCGGCTAGGTCAGCTTGTTCCTTGGAACTCTGAGAGCTTAGCGACTTAAAGGTCCTGAAAGAATTTCCCACCGCATTATTTCCTCAAGGTGGTGTTTGGGAATAAAAGTATAATTTTTGTTTAGGCAGGTCCATGAATTGCCCCATAGGAGTACCATCTCGGTTCTCCCTATCTTGCTCGACTTCTATTTTCTCAGTATGAAATGTTTCATCCTTCTCCCATAATCAGGGTTATCTTATACGTTAAAATCCTTATTTTCCATTTCATTATGTTATGGGTTCTTTCTTTCTTGATGGCGACCTCCGTGACTATCACATTCAGGGTTTGCCCTAAATCTTGTTCCTCGAACTATGGCTTTCATCTAAGATCTCATTCTTAAGCTCTTGAACGTTTGGAACCCAAATTCTATAGGAATACCTCATTATTCCCTTATCATCTTTCTCGGTATTAATCTCTTCCCTATTTGTTGGCTCTCTGCCTTCATTCATTACTTTTTCTTGGCACAATATGATCTTTTCAAATAATTCGGGCTGTATTGCAATCTCAAACAGCTTTTCGGTACCGGCTCCGGTTACCTTCACTTATATTTCCATTTTCTCAAAATCTCTTATCAACTCTCCCAAAGACATTTTCATCTTGAGTCTCTCTTTTATACTAAGAGCATTAACCACCATTTTGGCTTTCCCTGGATGATAAAGAATCTCATAATCATAATCCTTGATTAGCTCTAACCACCTCCTCTGGCGCATGTTGAGCTCTTTCTGCGTGAAAATGCACTAGAGCACTTATGGCTTGTGTAAATCTCGCACTTCTCTCCATACAAGTAGTGCCTCCAATATTTAGGGCAAAACTATTGCCACGAGCCCAAGCTCATGGGTGGGGATATCGAATTTTATATTCCCTTAATTGTCTTGACGCGTACGCGATTACCTTGCTGTGCTATATAAGAAGCACCCTAATTCCTTATGCGAAGCGTCACTACACATCACAAAATCTCTTTTTCCATCCAGCAACGCCAACATAGGGGCCGTCATCAATCTTTGCTTCAGTTCTTAAAAGTTGTTCTCGCATTTTTTTGTCCATTCGAACTACTCAGTCTTACGAGTAAGCCGCGTTAAAGGGGCTACTATCTTTACAAACTTGAACGAACCTCCGGTAGTGACCGGCCAATCCTACCTCTGGTAGTCACCCTAACCATGGTCATCAATTCCTCAGTGGTCCTTTATTCATTCTTGTCAGGATCCTCCACGGGATCCTTCTTAGCAACAATCTCTTCTAGGAAAACATCCTCAACCGCTACATCCTCAATATGAACATCATCCGGTCCCGCGTTAGGACACTCTATCGGATCCACAATCTGATCTCTAATAAGTAATAAAACATCATCGCGTTGTTGCTCCTCAACCTCAGGGTTCGGAGTCCTGCTACCATATAAGATAATGAATTACGCTCCTATCACGATATTTATAAGGGTTCCCATAAGGGTTTTAACTGTCAGTACTACGTTAGGTAGTCCGACTATGAACTTGGCAAGAGTTCTTATTATCTTAGTGAACTTATTATTTTAACGTCACATCATCTCTGAGGTTTATAACGAAAAGCTCTGATACCATTTCTGTAACACCCCCAAATCCGGGGTCGGAGATTCGGGTTGTCACGAGTTTCATTTCCCTTAATAACACTCAATCTTAATAAACAACCAACTACTGCATATTGTGACCCCACAATATACACACACACCACAAGTTATAGTCTCAGAGATGACTACCAAAAATAATACAAGTCATTTTATTCCACAATTATAAACCATTACACCTTAAAAGGGTTTCTGAATAATTTACATATTCCTTGCCATTATTACAATTCATAATATACATAAGTTTGGTACATCAAAAGTTGAAAACCTGGCCTATTGGTAGTTCCTACCTCAGCTACAGCGTCATCAACGCCTACAGGAAACTGCGGAACGTTTCCTATCCGCTTGCAAATTGGGAGCTTATTCCTGGTCATTTTGTCTATCTGTTGTTGTGTGATGAAAGAAGAAAGCAAGGG
The DNA here is from genome assembly GCF_009905375.1 of Apium graveolens. Taxonomy (NCBI): domain Eukaryota; kingdom Viridiplantae; phylum Streptophyta; class Magnoliopsida; order Apiales; family Apiaceae; genus Apium; species Apium graveolens. The sequence goes on from NC_133651.1 coordinate 268,226,675, forward strand.
TGAGCAACAAGCCCACCAAAATAATATGTATAATGATTAACAATATATGAGCATTCTCATCATAATACTCATGAAAGTTTTGGTCAAGCAGATATGAACCAAGTTTGATATCTTAACGCGACCAAGTCACAAAATATTCAGTATATATGTATATATACTTTTCAAAATCTTGGAAGTCCTCTTCCATGCATAATATACACAGAGTTCCAGTTTATAACTGTATAAAAATATCGTTGCAAGGTGATCTCATAAATCTAACCTTGTCTCAACGTTTTTCTGAAAATCTTTGTCATGCATAAGATAATCATTTACTAGATATAAGTTGAAAAGATGAAGTTACTAGATACTCCAATATACTTATATATTTTCCGAGTACGACTTGAACTACCACCGTTCAAGGTATAATCAGTTTCAAAAGTTCATCACATAGATGAGACTACAAGATAAGACTTGAATAGATTCAATCTTTGAAATATCATTATAAAGAATGAAGTTACGAGATACTTCATTAATCCCGATATATATATACACCTATATATATATACATTTCATACACTCTTCTGCTATGGAAGTATAAGCAGAGTTGTCATTCCCAAGAATTTTAGAAAGAATAAACTTTGGCATAAACTTGATATCTTGCTGATCAGGCAAAGATACCAATTAAGTCACCTTTTCTACTAGTAGATGGATGAATCCCCCACTGGTCATCACCCTGGCCGCATTAGGGCCTTATGCTGGACTGCCACTCAGCCACTTACGCATTGATGGACTCCCACTGAACCACTTACACTTTCATGGACGCCCACTGAGCCCATGTTGCTTATGCCAACTCAAATAGATGGACTTACTTCCCGAACGTTGGGCAAGTAATCAAAATGTTTTCTCAAAACAGCAACCTCGTTGCGAATATAAAATACACCACAGAGCCGGATCCCACAGATTTTTAAGCGAGTATTTAAATCTCCTTCGAAAGGAAGATCTTAAATTTGAAAACGAGTTTTGTGTTCCAGTCTAATTTTTAAAATCATTTTGAAGACTCAAAAATATTTTTAAGAATGTTTGGAGTAATGCTGATTTAATAAAATAAATCAGTCCCGATATATTAGAAATTATCTGAATATTATTATTTAAATAATATTCCCAAAAAGGATAATCTCTATAAAATAATTGAAGTAGAAGTTTTTAAAACTCATACTTGAAATAAATAATAAATAACCAAAGATATACTTATACGAAAGTACGATCTTTATTTGAATAATCGAAAATAAGTTTGAAATATTGAAACATTATTCTTTAATAAAATAAAGAATATTATTTAATAAAATAAGCGGAGTCATAAGTCCTCGAATGAATATTCGAAATAATATTCATTAAATAAAATAAGCAGAGTCATAAGTACTCGAATGAATATTCAAAATAATATTCATTTATAATATAAAACTATCGAATAAACATTATTCGATTAATAGTTTTGAAAACTATTAATATATATATATATATGATATACTCGGGAGCATTGCCTCCCGATTTAGAAAATGTTCACCTTCAGGACCCCTATACTAAGGGTATACGCAACTACTGCTTATCTCTAGAATATGTATTATGCAGTTTATAAGCATTTGAATCACCAATTAGATATCAAGATTACGACATAGTCATGCATATATACCATATCAACATGCTCTAATATATCGCAAGATTTGTGAATTACAACCATGCACTTATCTCAAGATAATGCATCAATATATTTACATCACAACAACATTATAACGGGTAGAAAACTTGCCTGAGCGTTCCGGGGTAGACTTAAGCTTAGAGTGGGTCCGATAACCTATGAACAACAACATAAGTCGGAATTAAACCACGGTCGCTTAAGAAACTAGACTTTAACCAATTGGACCCTAACGTTCGCTTTTGTGCTTAACGATTCACATAAGTTGCTCGAGTAACCTCGGCTCCACCATTTTTATAAAATTAACCGTTACGAATTTTAAGGCGACTCTTTCACGAATACTCTACCAACTGCCTAGCCACCTTACATAATTATTTCTTAATCCAATTAGTCTTTTAAGGGCATTAAACAAGGTCTCAAAGTAAAGCGAGGGGTAAAGGTTCGTTCGCAAAACGTCGTTACTTAAAATGGTCGTTTCTCCTAAACTGTACATCGGAACCAAGCGAACCACATATCAAAAAAAGTCCGAGTGAAAGAACTGTAAAAAGTAGGGTCTTACCATGCTTATTTGGACGAGAATTATGAACAAAAGTTGTAGGCCATATCAATACCTTTCCAATGAGCTATAGAACACAACATTTGAGTGAGTATTGAAGGAGATATGGCAGTTTGAAGTTGCTGAGTTTGTTTTGGCCGAGAGATTTTTGGTTGGGTGAGGTCCCCTTGGCTTTGTCTTGGAATGTGTGAAAGAATGCTTGGTTGCAATTGATCCTTGCTAAACTATCTAGATTTTACTTTATTAAAATGCTTGCATCATCTAGATGACATCACTTCCATGCCTCATATCCAAATCTTATGGTGTGATGATGTCACCTTCTCTTTTAACCACATATTTTAGCTTCTCTTGGAAGCTTCCTACCCATTCTACTTGTATGTGCTTGTTCCTTGGTCGTTTATTTATTTTGCGGTTCGCTTCACTCTCGTTCACGTTGATCGTTTGAAGGATCATATCCGGGATCTCATTACTTGGGTTCCCCTAAACCTTTTACAATCTTTTATATTCCTTTTATGATCCTCTCTTATAATCCTTGAATTTAAATCCTTTTAATCATGCCTTATACTCAATTCTTTAGGTATCTGGTGGATTTTCAGGAAAAATCAAAGTGTTCGAATTTTGATTCTGACGAACTTTACATACACTAATTTACTTTATGGAATACTAATACGATCTTATAATTTCCATAACAGTATTCCTATATAGCGTGGTCTGACAATTTTCCTTAATTAGCATCATCAGCAAAAAGTTACTATTCATCAGTGTTTCCAAAATTCCAAAATTTGGGGTTATTAAAGGAAGTTTGATGTTAAAACAGATGAATGATTTTTTGTTGGATATGCTGTGGGAAAGGCATATATGGTCTACAATCTAAGAACCAATATTGTTATGGAATCAATACATGTTGTGTTTGATGACAAAAAGATTGAAGGACTGCAAGATGGAGATTTCCATGAAAGCCTCAAGTTTGATAATGTGGAGATGGTTAGTTATGACAATGATGATGAAAGTGATCAAGAAACAGTGAATAAGGATAATGCAGAAAAATCTACAACTAATTAAGCACATAATTCAACATCTATCGAGTTGCAAAATGCTTCATCCGTCGGGAGACAATCTGCCTTATCCATCGGGAGACAATCAGCTTTATCCGTTGAGACACAAAGTGCATCATCCGTCGGAACATTAAGAGAAGCTGAAAGTCAGAATAGATCACTTACTGAAAGTTCCCCTTTCTCAAGTCTAAGATTCATAAATTCAGGGGGAGTTTCTAATACTCAAAACTCAGTCACACATCAAGACAACAATGAGGCCTCTTCATCTAGAGCTAATCTACCTCAACAAAGGAAATTGACTAAAGATCACCCTTTTGAGCTCATCATTGGTGATGCATCTTCTAGAGTTCAAACAAGGAGAGCAACTCAAGAAGAATATCTACACAGCAGCTTCTTATCTAAGGAAGAACCAAAGAAGGTAGAAGAAGCTTTGTTGGATCCTGATTGGATTATAGCTATGCAGGAGGAGCTAAACCAATTTGAAAGAAACAAGGTATGGAAGCTGGTACCCAAACCCAAAGGAAAGAATCTAATTAACACCAAGTGGGTATTCAGAAACAAGATGGATGAAAATGGCATAGTAATCAGGAACAAAGCTAGATTGGTTGCTAAGGGCTACTGTCAACAAGAAGGAATAGATTTTGATGAAACCTTTGCTCCTATTGCAAGACTTGAAGCCATCAGAATCTTCTTAGCTTATGCAGCTCATGCCAATTTCAAGGTCTATCAGATGGATGTCAAAAGTGCCTTTCTGAATGGAGATTTGGAGGAGGAAGTCTATGTTAGTCAGCCTCCTGGTTTTGAAGATCCAAATTTTCCAGAACATGTCAACTATCTTATGAAAGCACTTTATGGACTGAAACAAGCATCTAGAGCCTGGTATGACACTTTATCAAAGTTTCTTTTGGAAAATCACATCACAAGAGGTACTGTTGATAAAACTTTATTCTTTAGAAATGTTAATGGCTCTAGTAAACTTGTTCAAATCTGTGTAGATGATATTATATTTGGATCTACAGATGAAAAAGTTTGCAAAAAGTTTGCCAAATTGATGCAAAGTAAGTATGAAATGAGCATGATGGGAGAACTAACTTACTTTCTTGGTTTACAAGTTAATCAAGTTAGTGATGGAATATTCATTAGTCAAACTAAATATATTCATGATCTTTTAAAGAAGTTTGATCTAATGGATTGCACATTTGCAAAAAACTCCCATGGCCACTGAAACTAAGCTTGAATTAATCACTATTGAAAAGTCTGTGGATATCTCATGCTATAGGGGAATGGTTGGCTCACTTCTGTACTTAACAGCTAGTAGGCCAGATATAATGTTTGCTACTTGTCTTTGTGCTAGATTTCAGGCTGATCCTAGAGAATCTCACTTAGTAGCTATTAAGAGAATTTTCAGATATCGCAAGGGAACACCAAAACTTGGCATTTGGTACCCTAGAGATTCTGGCTTTGATCCAACTGGTTATTCAGATGCAGATTATGCAGGTTTTAAAATGGATTGAAAAATCACAACAGGAACCCGTTAATTTCTAGGGAACAAGCTGTTGAGTGGCATTTATGACACTTTATAATGCTCTAATAATCTTTGGATTGATGCATTTGTACTCAAGTTGTTAAGTGTTTTAACGTGTTTTTTGAGTGTTTTTGCATTTCAGGCATTATCTAGGTAATCAGGTGAATTAGCATTATTTTGGTGCTAATATAGTGTCTAGGTGGTGTTGGAATAAAAGCTCGCGAAGACCGGCTCGAATCTGCAAGAAACATAGAAGAAGTCAATTTTGGCAGAAGCCCAGCGCGCCCGCGCTGAACAAACGCGCGGCCGCGCCGAAGTACAGGAAGCCAGCGCCCGCACCGATGAAGCGCGCGACCGCGCCGTGTCAGGATAATAAAATCCTGATTTTATTATAATTCTGTTTTCTGGGCTCCTGGGTTGATTGGACTGCTATATATTGATAACTCGAGATCATTTTTATAAAAAGGAGACTTACCAGAGCACAAGGAAAAGATGATAAAAGACCTATAGCACAATTTAACAAAGGCGAAGACGATCTAGTTTATTCTTGTGAATCTTTGTTTTGAGTTGTAATCTTGGATGCTCGTTTTTTGTTTTGATTGAACCTATACTCTTGTTTGTACTTGGTTTTATTTATTCGTTATAAAGACTACGTTTTATATACCATGCTTTCATCGGAACCCACGTTGATGACGAGTCCGATTATGGGCAAATATTTATCATGGGGTTCTAGCGGATTTTATTTATGGATTTCTCTAGTTAATTTGTTTGATGCCTTAGTATGTGATGATTGTATGATGCCCTAGTAATGGTTGTGTGTATTCGTCTTATGAGCGTCACGAACTTATAAGATAGTGTGTTAATTCTTAATGAAGCGAAAGTGAATTTAAGGATTTAGAACTTTTCATACTAGCATAGGTTCATGTATTGCCACGCATGATTCGTAGGTAATTTTAACCATCTTACTTGCCCTGTGTAATCAAGATAGATAACTTGTGCTTAAACCGTTATGTTGTTAAATTCTATAGACATATAGGGTCTCAATATAATTGGTGTTTATTCAACTTCTATCCCTTTTGTGGATGTCTGGTAGTATGGTACTCGTGCAACGAAAGTTGGCATTTATCAGTTTCGTGTTATCTGATTGATGTCATCACCATTGCATGCTAAGGTTAAGATCAATAAGGCTATTGAATGAAGTATTTAATGAAGTTAGAATCTCATGTTTGTCATACTTATTAATTCAATCAATCTTATTCTCGTAGTTATAATTATTAGTTTAATTCTTAGTTATAAACATCCTCAATTAGTTATCGTCTTAGCATTGAATAATAACCATACATTGTTACTTAAGTGCGTGAAGTAATTAGTTAACCAATATAGTCTCTGTGGGAACGAACTAGAAAAGATTCTATACTACTTACGAACTCGTATACTTGCGTGTATTATTAGCGCGTGTTTAGTGACTAACAAATTTTTGGCGCCGCTGCCGGGGACTGCAGTGTTATTTGATAGTTTATGTGCTTTCCATCAGTGGTCGTTAAAGTTCATTGACTCGGATATTGTTACTTATTTGTTTCCTTGTCTTATTTTAGGTACTCTAGTGAGGGTGTATGCATACGTGTTCACGTACTCGTAAGAGAACACTGGATAAAGCCGAGGAAGATGTTATGGTTGTTCGGAAGGAAGTTTTTGAGGAAGAAAAGAAGCAAGGAGAAGAAGAGAAAGTCGAAGAACCAGTTGTAGTAGCGATGGGAGATCAAGCAGAAAATCTGAAGGCTTTGATGGACTATTCTCAGCCTAAGATTAATGACATTCAGTCAAGCATCATCAGACCGGCCATCAGGGCTAACACTTTTGAGATCAAGTCAAGCACGATTCAGATGATACATAACTCAATTCAGTTTGGGGATTCTCCTATTGAAGATCCCAACATGCACATCAGGGATTTCATCGAGATCTGCGACACTTTCAAAATTCAATGATGTGGCTGAAGATGCTATCAAGCTATGCCTGTTCCCATTCTTAATGAGGGACAAGGCTAAGTGATGGTTACACTCTCTGCCAGTAGGATCTATCACCACTTGGGAGGATCTTGCACAAAAGTTTCTCACTAAATTCTTCCCCATGGCGAAGACTGCTGCAATCAGGAATGCTCTTACCCAGTTTGCTCAGCAAATATGGAAATCTCTATGTGAGGCTTGGGATTGATATAAGGAGATGCAAAGGAAGTGCCCATACCATGGTATGCCTGATTGGATGATTATTAATTACTTTATAATGGATTGGGTGCTACTTCTAGACCCATGCTTGATGTAGCATCAGGAAGAGCCTTGTGAGCTAAGAGCTACGATGAAGCTTATGAACTTATTAAACTGATGGCTGCTAATGAGTACCAGAATCCGTCCCAGAGACTGACTCAAGGGAAAGTCGCAGGAATTCTGGAGTTGGACACAGCTACTGCTATCGCTGCCCAACTTAAATCTTTGACGATGAAGGTGGACACTTTGGCTAATTATGGAGTAAATCAAATAGCAAGTGTCTGTGAGCTTTGTGCTTGTGCCCATGAGACTGATCAGTGTGCAATTTCTAGTGAATCAGCTCAGTTTGTTAGCAACTTCCAATGATCGCAGCAACCAGTGCCTGCCACCAATCATCCCAACAACCGCATTCATCCTAATTTCAGTTGGAGAAATGCTCAGAATGCGGTTCAACAACCTTATCAGCAGTACCCAGCTAAACAGTATAATCCCCCTGGTTTTTTGCAACCACAGTATGCACCTAGATAGCAACTCTAGCTGCAATAAGCCAATGAAAAATCTGAATTAGAGGAGTTGAAGCTTATGTGCAAGAGTCAAGCTGTTTCTATCAAGACCTTGGAAAATCAAATTGGGCAAATTGCCAATGCCTTGCTAAATCGTCAGTCTGGTACATTACCTAGTGACACTGAAGTACCAGGAAAGAGGGAAGCTAAGGAGCAGGTAAAGGCAATCACTTTAAGGTCTGGAAAGGTTGCGAATCCTGAACGAATCTAAGAGTTGACTAAAGAAGTTGGTGCTGAGAAAGAAGTAGTGCAACAGGACAAAGAAGTGGAACCAAGGAAGACTACTGTTAAGCACACTCCGCCTGAGGGTAATACAGGGGAGAAACAGATCTATCCTCCACCACCTTTTCCCAAGCGGTTGCAGAAGAAAATGCTGGACAAGCAATTTGAGAAATTTTTGGAGGTGTTCAAGAAACTTCATATCAACATATCTTTCTCCGAGGCTCTCGAGCAGATGCCTAGTTATGCAAAGTTTATGAAAGGTATTCTCTCTCGGAAGGTGAAGTTAGATGATTTAGAGACAGTTGCTCTCATGGAGGAATACAGTGTCCTGCTGCAACATAATTTGCCTCCAAAGCTTAAAGATCCAGGAAGCTTCACTATTCCATGTACTATTGGAAAAGTGTCTTTTGACAGATGCTTATGTGACTTGGGAGCTAGCATCAATCTGATGCCTTTGTCAATTTTCAAGCAGTTGGATTTACCTGATCCCAAATCGACTTATATGACCTTGCAATTGGCCGACCGTTCTATTATATATCCGCGAGATATTATGGAGGATGTCTTGGTCAAGGTTGATAAACTCATCTTTCCTACTGATTTCGTAATTCTTGATTTCGAGGAGGATAAGAAGATTCCCATAATCTTGGGAAGACCTTTCCTGGCGACTGGTCGAACCTTGATAGATGTGCAGAAGGGTGAGCTCACCATGCAAGTTCTGGATCAGGATGTCACTTTTAATGTGTTCAATGCTATGAAATTCCCTACTGATAATGAGGAGTGCTTAAAAGTGGAGTTGGTCGATTCGGTAGTCACATCGGAACTTGATCAATTGCTAAGGTTTGATGCCTTAGAAAAAGCATTATTGGGGAATTCAGATAGTGAAGATGACGAAGGGGAAGAACAATTGCAATATTTGAGTGCTTCTCCCTGGAAAAGGAAAATTGATATGCCTTTTGAATCTCTTGGAATGGAGGAATTGAACAAAGCTCCTAAACACCTCAAGCCTTCTATTGAGGAAGCTCCCACTCTTGAGCTTAAGCCTTTACCTGAACATTTGAGGTATGTAATTTTAGGTGATGCATCTACTCTGCCTGTTATTATTGCATCTGACCTTTCAGGTAGTGATGAGGAAAAGCTTTTGAGGATTCTGAGAGAGTTCAAGTCGGTAATCGGATGGACTATAGTAGATATCAAGAGAATCTGCCATTCTTACTGTATGCATAAAATTCTGCTAGAAGAAGGTAGCAAATCTACGGTCGAGCTGCAAAGAAGACTTAATCCTATCATGAAGGAAGTAGTGAAGAAAGAAATTCTTAAGTGGCTAGATGCAGGGATCATCTACCCTATCTCTTACATTTCATGGGTAAGCCCGGTTCAATGTGTGCCAAAGAAAAGTGGAATTATTGTGGTAGCAAATGAGAAGAATGAGCTTATTCCTACAAGGACAGTCACGGGGTGGAGAGTTTGCATGGACTACGAGAAGCTAAATAAAGCCACCAGGAAGCATCACTTTCCTTTGCCCTTCATTGATCAGATGCTCAACAGGTTGGCCGGTCATGAGTACTATTGTCTTCTGGATGGATATTTGGATTACAATCAGATTTGTATCGCTCCAGAAGATCAGGAGAAAACTACTTTCACTTATCCATTTGGTACTTTCGCCTTCAGACGAGTTTCTTTTGGTCTGTGTGGTGCACCAGCCACATTTCAGAGATGTATGATGGCTATCTTTTCTGACATGATTGGCCAGAATATGGAGGTGTTCATGGATGACTTCTCTGTTGGGATTTATGCATACAAGGAAGCGTGGATTACAATTAAAACACATAAAACCCATATTATCGCATACATATCGTGAATAAATCGAGGGATCGATTACTAACCTTTAAAAGCGATCCAAGAATGATGAACGGAGATCCCTAGCAGCTGCTCCTCAAGTGTGAAGCACTCCACCGGTATCCACCAAGAGATCAAAGTAATGGAGGGAGGAAGAGGTTGAGAGAATTAGGGTTGCCTCCTTTTATTTTCTTTTTTAGAATTAGGGTTTGTTTTTGGGTTAAGGCAAATAGGGTTTATAATAGTATATTTAAAGGCAAAAATTTCAGTTGAAAATTTTCCCATAAAATATTATTATTAATAACCCTTTAATTGATTATTCTCATTAACCAATTAACTAATAATTAAAATATCTTTTAATCATTAATCCTTTTTCTAAACACTTTAGAAAATAATTCTCTCACTTGATTTAATTTCCAAAAGTTAAATTCTTAATAAATAATATTAGGAACTTTTCTTAATTAATTTATAATTAATTAAATCTCATTTAATCAATTATTAAATTTGCTAATTAATTATTTATTTCATAAATAAATAATTACCAGCCATTATTAATTAATTCCTCCACCATTAAATCATTCTCTTTTATGGTGTGACCCTGTAGGTTCAATATTAAGCCGGTAGTAGAAATAAATAATATTAAAACTATTTTATCATTATTTATATAAATTCTCTATTTCATTAAATATGATTAATTAATAAATTAATCATATTTATTCTACATCGTGAGGGATACTTCTCAGCATATCGCGACTATCCGGATAATACGAATTCACTGCTTAGAATACCAAGAACTTATTTAGTGAATAGTTACTGTACAATCAATTCCTTCTACCCTGCAATGTCCCGATTAAATACAAGGCATGGAACTCGTGTCAAGCCTTTCTGATTTAATCATATGCTTTCCCATTCACTATGCTTAGTTCTAATTAATGTGAACTAGAAACTCTTTTCTAATTCCATTCACTCTAGCCAGAGATTCCTGAGCTAGCATAAGTAGATCATCATAGAATATTCTCTTTCTTCACTGGAAGGGGTAGATCCTTTATTGATCATTCACTATCTTCGTGTACAAATTCCTACACCCAGAAGAGCCCTTATTATTGTCCGTGGAGACTAAGAACTAAACCAAAGTATAGTTCGGTGTACACAAGATGACTATGATGACCTCAAGTCTAAGGACACTTGTATAACTATCACTTTGTGAACAACTGCTGACACGTGAGTGAACTCCATCAGTTGTTCAGCTGTGCGAGTCATGTTCAGTGAACTTATTCTATAATAAGCACCTACATACTAGCTATAGTGTCATCACACAAATGTCTATGAGAACAGACATCCTTCATAATGAAGCAAACATAGTATGTACCGATCTTTGCGGATTACTAATTACCAATTAGTAATCCTACAACCATGAACTATTTAAGTTCAGAGTTATCATCTTTTAGGTCTCATTATTATGATCTCATCATAATTCATAAAAAGCTTTACTCTAAACTATGGTATATCTTATTTAAACACTTAAATAGATAAAGCCCATAATAAAAAACAAAACAAGTCTTTTATTAATATAATTGAAATCAAAAAAATTACATAAAAGTTATTCCTAACACATCTCTTTCAATCTCCCACTTGTACTAAAGCCAATCACTCTGGTATCTAATACCCATCTTGTCTTTATGACGATCAAAGTGACTTTGAGACAGTGGCTTTGTTAAAGGGTCTGCTATGTTGTTATGTGTGTCAACTCTCTTGACGTTGACATCTCCTCTTTCAACAATCTCCCTAATCAGATGAAAGCGCCGCAGGACATGCTTGGAATTCTTATGAGATCTTGGTTCCTTAGCTTGTGCTATTGCCGTATTATTGTCACAATACAACACTATTGGCTCTTCTATGCTAGGAACAACTCCCAACTCAGAAACAAATTTCTTTATCCAAACAGCTTCTTTTGCAGCTTCACTTGTAGCTATATACTCTGCTTCCGCTGTGGAGTCAGCCATCGTTGACTGTTTGGAACTCTTCCAACTAACTGCCCCACCATTTAGGGTAAACACATACCCTGACATGGATTTACTATCATCTATTTCTGACTGAAAACTAGATTCTGTATACCCCTCTATTTTCAACTCAGAACCACCATAAACAAGAAAAATTTCCTTAGTCCTTCTCAAATACTTCAGGATGTTTTTCACCGCTTTCCAATGTTCTTCACCTGGATCGGACTAAAATCTGCTTGTCACACTAAGTGAGTGAGCAACATCAGGCTGAGTACATAACATCGCGTAAATGATAGATCCTATTGCAGAAGCATAAGGAATCCTACTCATACGCTCTCTCTCCTCAGATGTCTTTGGAGACATTTTCTTGGAAAGAGAAACTCCATGGCTCATGGGAATGAGTCCTCTCTTGGAGTTTTCCATGCTATATCTCTTTAGCATTTTTTTGATGTATGTACTTTGGGTCAAGCCTAACATTCTCTTTGATCTATCTCTATAGATCTTCATTCCAAGAATGTAAGATGCCTCTCCCAAGTCCTTCATCGTGAAGTTCTTAGATAGCCACACTTTGACTGATTAAAGCATCGGTATATCATTCCCAATGAGAAGTATGTCATCCACATACAGTATTACGAATGTTACCGTGCTCCCACGAACCTTCTTGTAGATGCATGGTTCATCCATATTTTTTATGAAATCAAAATCTTTGATTGTCTCATCAAAACGGGCATTCCATGTGCGAGAAGCTTGCCTCAGTCCGTATATGGATCGATTCAGCTTACAAACTAGATGTTCATTTTCTTTAGAAATAAATCCTTCTGGTTGTGTCATATACACTTCCTCTTCAAGTTTCCCATTGAGGAAGGTTGTTTTCACGTCCATTTTCCAGATCTCATAGTCATAGTAAGCCGCAATCGCAAGCAAAATCCAAATGGATTTAAGCAAGGCTACCGGTGAATAGGTTTCATCAAAGTCAATCCCTTGTCTTTATTTAAATCCTTTTGCCACTAGCCTAGCCTTATAGGTCTCCACCTGGCCATCTGCTCCAATCTTTCTCTTATATACCCACTTGCACCCAATAGGCTTAACACATTCAGGCGCCTCAACCAGAGTCCACACTTGGTTGGCATAAATGGAGTCCATTTCGGATTTCATGGCACTCTGCCATTTCTCTGAGTCATCATAACTCATAGCCTCATCATAGGTCATAGGGTCTTCTCCATCAATAAGTGACAAGTCATTGTCATTCTCAATGGCAAGGCCATAATACCTCTCAGGTTAACGAGACACCCTATCTGACCTACGTACAGGCTATTCTACAGAAGGTTGTACTTTCTGAATAGGTACTCCCTCTTGAACCGTTGTAGGTTGTGCTTCTTGAACTTCATTAAGTTCAACCTTGCTCCCACTGTTCCTTTCAAGGATAAACTGTTTCTCCAAGAAGGTCGCGTGTCTGGAAATAAACACCCTTTGTTCGGTGTAAAAGTAATATCATAAAGTCTCTTTTGGATATCCTACAAACCTACATTTTACGGATCTTGATTCCAGCTTTTTAGATACAACTTTCTTGACAAAAGCTGGACATCCCCAAATCTTAATGTGTTTAAGACTTGGCTTCCTTCTTTTCCATATCTCATATGGAGTTTTCGGAACAGATTTAGAAGGTACCTTGTTCAGTAAATATACTGAAGTTTCTAAGGCATAACCCCAAAGGGATACTGGAAGATCTGTATAGCTCATCATGGACCGAACCATGTCCAACAAAGTCCGGTTCCTCCTTTCAGAAACTCCGTTCAATTGTGGAGTTGCAAGAGGTGTCTATTGTGATAGTATACCGTTTTCTTTGAGATGATTTAGAAACTCCCCACTTAAGTATTCACCTCCTCGATCTGATCGAAGAACTTTAATAGTCATTTTGGTTTGTTTCTATGCTTCATATCTGTACTCTTTGAACTTTTCAAAAGTTTCAGACTTGTATTTCATTAAATACACATATCCAAACCTGGATTTATCATCCGTAAAAGTAATGAAGTATGAAAATCCTCCCATAGCTTGTGTTGACATTGGTCCACATACATCTGTGTGTACCAAGCCTAACATGTCTGCAGCTCTCTCTCCATGTCCAGTAAATGGAGATTTGGTCATGTTACCCATGAGATAAGATTCACATACCGGATATGATTCAAAATCAAATGGTTCAAGTAACCCATCCTGGTGTAATGAGCGTAATCTTTTCTCACTAATATGACCTAGCCTATAGTGCCATAAATAGGTCAGATTTTCATCATCTCGTTTTCTTTTATTAGTTTGTTCAATATGAGGTAAATCATTTCCTAAGTCGCATACATACAAACCATTATTTAAAGTACCACATCCATAAAGAACATTATCTCTAAGAATAGAACATTCATTATTCTTAATAATAAATGAAAAACCATCCAAATCCAACATAGAAATAGAAACAATATTCCTCACAATAGAGGGAACGTAATAACAATTATTCAAAATAATAGTCTTGCACGTAGGCATATGTAAACTAAATGATCCTACAGATATGGCGGCAATCCTTGCTCCATTGCCTATACGTAGAATCACCTCATCTTCTTTAAGAATCCTACTTCCCTTTAGTCCCTGCAACGAATTGCAAATATGAGAACCATAGGCGGTATCTAATACCCAAGTAGAAATTTGACTTAGTGACATATTAACTTCGATCATGAACATACCTGAATCAAAAGGGGTAGTCTCACTAGCCTTCTTCTTTTTCAACTCTGCAAGATAAGCCTTGCAGTTTCTCTTCCAATGACCCACCTTGTTACAGTGGAAGTAAACAGCATTGCTTTTGGGGTCTACTTTAGCCTTTGCTGGAGTAGGCTTACTCTCACCAATCTTCTTCTTTTTCTTGGGAAAGATCCTCTTACTTTTCTTGGAAGTTGAGCCTTCTCCAATAAGAAGAACAGAACTCTTCTTCGAAGGAAAATTCGACTCAGCAGTTTTCAACATGTTATGAAGTTCAGGCAAGCTGATATCCATCTTATTCATGTGAAAGTTCCCAACAAACTGCGAGAATGAATCTGGAAGTGATTACAAGACCAAGTCTTGGCTCAGCTCCCCATCCATGGCAAAACCAAGTTGTCAAAGACGTTCAATCAAATTAATCATCTTAAGTACATGGTCATTCACAGATGATCCCTCAGATATCCTACAACCGAACAGCTCCTTCGATATATCATATCGTGTTGTCCTCCCTGCCACATCATACAACTCTTGTAGATGCGCTAGGATAGTGTGAGCATCCATATGCTCATACTGCTTCTGTAGCTCGATGTTCATGGAAGCTAACATGATACATTGAGCAACATTTGCATTATCTATCCACTTACGATACACAACATGTTCATCATTATGTGAATCGTCAGCAGGTTCAGCAGGCTTAGGTGAGTCAAGCACATATTCCAGCTTCTCAACCCTGAGAACAATTCTCAAGTTTCGAAGCCAATCAGCAAAATTAGGACCAGTCAATTTGTGAGCATCTAGTATGCTCCGGAGTGATAGTGCAGAAGACATAACGTATATAGTAAATCTGTAAATGATAAACACATAACAACACTTAGTAAATATTCAATTTCATTTCAAAATACTATATTAATCGGGTCTTTATTCATAAGTGGCTCCCACTAGTTTATCTAATTTATACAACCCCCTAAATGTATAACTAAGCATTCATAACACTAGTGAGAATAAGGATCCTATTTTCCATTACATCACCTCGGCTGTAGCACGAAACGCAATGTGATGTTCTATAGGTAGACAACTCTTGTCAATTACATCTAATGTTATTCCCTATAATATTTTAGCCTCTTACATCATTGAGTCTCGGCTGTAGCACGACTCACACAATATTTTAAGTCAAGTCAAACCCAACATCTTGTATAATTAAATTAGACTTTCAATAGCCCACGGCTGTGGCACGTAACGACCATTGAAACCCAATTTAGCATACATATCTCATGTGACAGAAAAGCATCTCTTAATCTCAAAACAAAGCCCTCGGCTGTAGCACGAAACGACAATGTCTCAAAATAAGAACTCTACTTTCTATTATGCTGGAAGGCTATGACCGACACAATCCCGTTATATCTTTGGCCAATTTACTACTTGATATTATTTTATGAGGGATTATATTATGTTACAACCATAATCATATTATAAAGAGATTCTTCCTTTTAAATTAAATATTTCAAATCAATAATTGATAATTGGATGATTCCCAGATCGGGGGGGGCATTGTCAAGAGACGTCACTTAATATCCTTTTCTTACAAATCGAAATCCGCTTTTGACAGAATCATCCTTTCTCTCAAAATTAAAAATTCATATTTAATTACATGTTTCAAAAACACAAGAATCTCATGAGTGTATTCATAATATTTATATTAAAATTATGGAACACTTCCACTAAGCCTAGATCGTCTAACATACGTCTTATGTCAATTAAGTTCACATAAATCTATCATCGCATGATAACTCAAGTATATATCACATATAAAAATATAAAAGAACATATATCTAGGCTTGACATAATATGTATTGCAATTATTTACTAATGTACGAATTAATCATGCATTTAATATTATCAAATAAAGCATTAAATACACTTTAAGGGCTATAATCAGTTACAAATAAATTTATTAAAAATATTAAATAATCTCATCAGATGCGTCTCGAAAAAACGAATCCAACGGTACCTAACACGTCTCGATCGGAGTTCGGACGCGTCCGTAGGAGCCAAAACAAAATTGATTACTCGTAGTCGCGCGTGGTCACACGCGCCGGACGCGTCAGACGCGCCAGGCGCTGAACAACCGCCGCCCTGCACATGTAACAGCCCTGTACCCTTTGTCCTTTTCTGAATTCTGAGTTTACAGCGTACAATCACAAACTAATGATTACAATAATCATTAAACAATCTTTATTCAGATTATAGTTTTTGTTTTTAAGAACACTTTTTAAATACTTTCTTAAATCAAAAATAAACAATCCGCATATCAATAAATTCAGAAAAAAATATTCTACAGATCTACAACCATTGTAAAAATATATTTTGGGATTAAAAATATTTTTTATAATTTATTTATATTTAATTCATAATTAAATCGATATAGCCCCAAACACGAATATATCAATAAAAAATTCATGCAACATAATAAAATTCTGAAATTTTTATCACGAATCTATATGCATACACCCTATGCTCTGATACCATTGTTGGGATTTATGCATACACGGAAGCGTGGATTACAATTAAAACGCATAAAACCCATATAATCGCATACAAATCGTGAATAAATCGAGGGATCGATTACTAACCTTTAAAAGCGATCCAAGGATGATGAACGGAGATCCCTAACAGCTGCTCTTCAAGTGTGAAACACTTCACCAGTATCCACCAAGAGATCAAAGTAATGGAGGGAGGAAGAGGTTGGGAGAATTAGGGTTGCCTCCTTTTATTTTCTTCTTTAGAATTAGGGTTTGTTTTTGGGTTGAGGCAAATAGGGTTTATAATAGTATATTTATAGGTAAAAATTTCAGCTAAAAATTTTCCCATAAAATATTATTATTAATAACCCTTTAATTAATTATTCTCATTAACCAATTCAATAATAATTAAAACGCCTTTTAATCATTAATCCTTTTTCAAAACACTTTAGAAAATAATTCTCTCACTTGATTTAATCTCCAAAAGTTAAATTCTTAATTAATAATATTAGGAACTTTTCTTAATTAATTTATAATTAATTAAATCTCATTTAATCAATTATTAAATTTGCTAATTAATTATTTATTTCACAAATAAATAATTACCAGGTATTATTAATTAATTCCTCCACCATTAAATCATTCTCTTTTATGGTGTGACCTTGTAGGTTCAATATTAAGCCGGTAGTAGAAATAAATAATAATAAAACTATTTTATCATTATTTATATAAATTCTCTAATTCATTAAATATGATTAATAAATAAATTAATCATATTTATTCTACATCGTGAGGGATACTTCTCAGCATATCGCGACTATCCGGATAATACGAATTCACTGCTTAGAATACCAAGAACCTATTCAGTGAATAGTTACCATACAATCAATTCCTTCTACCTTGCAATGTCCCGATTAAATACAAGGCATGGAACTCGTGTCAAGCCTTTCTGATTTAATTATATGCTTTCCCACTCACTATACTTAGTTCTAATTAATGTGAACTAGAAACTCTTTTCTAATTCCATTCACTCTGGCCAGAGATTCCTGAACTAGCATAAGTGGATCATCATAGAACATTCTCTTCCTTCACTGGAAGGGGTAGATCCTTTATTGATCATTCACTATCTTTGTGTACAAATTCCTACACCAAGAAGAGCCCTTATTATTATCCCTGGAGACTAAGAACTAAACTAAAGTATAGTTCGGTGTACACAAGATGACTATGATGACCTCAAGTCTAAGGACACTTGTATAACTATCACTTTGTGAACAACTGCTGACACGTGAGTGAACTCCATCAGTTGTTCAGCTGTGCGAGTCATGTTCAGTGAACTTATTCTATAATAAGCACCTACATACTAGCTATAGTGTCATCACACAAATGTCTATGAGAACAGACATCCTTCATATTGAAGCAAACATAGTATGTACCGATCTTTGTGGATTACTAATTACCAATTAGTAATCCTACGACCAGGAACTATTTAAGTTCAGAGTTATCATCTTTTAGGTCTCATTATTATGATCTCATCATAATCCATAAAAAGCTTTACTCTAAACTATGGTATATCTTATTTAAACACTTAAATCGATAAAGCCCATAATAAAAAACAAAACAAGTCTTTTATTAATATAATTGAAATCAAACAAATTACATAAAAGTTATTCCTAAATCATCATACATGATTGGACTTAGGACACATCTCTTTCATTCTCAGTCTTTGGCGATTCTTTTGATGAATGCTTGCAAAATCTTGGACATGTTCTCAAAAGGTGTGTTGAGACCAATCTAGTTCTCAATTGGGAGAAATGCCACTTTATGGTGGGTCAAGGCATTATTCTCGGGCACAAGATTTCTAGTAAAGGTCTGGAGGTGGACAAGGCCAAGGTGGGGGTCATTGAGAATCATCTTCCACCTATTTCTGTTAAGGGAATTCGCAGTTTTCTTGGTCATGCAGGTTTCTAGAGGCGTTTCATCAAAGACTTCTCGAAAATTTCAAAGCCTTTGTGCAGTCTACTAGAGAAAGATGTTCCTTTCAAGTTTGATGATGAGTGCCTTGCAGCTTTTGAGACATTAAAGAAGAGTTTAATCACGGCACTGGTCATAACTGCACCTGATTGGAATGAGCCTTTTGAGATGATGTGCGATGCAAGCGACTATGCGGTTGCAGCAGTTCTTGGGCAAAAAAAGAACAACATATTTAATGTGGTTTACTATGCTAGTAAGACCCTAAATGGTGCCCAACTGAATTATACTACTACGGAGAAATAGCTTTTGGCTATTGTCTATGGTTTTGAGAAATTTTGATATTATCTACTTGGGACTAAGGTGACAGTTTTCACTGATCACGCCGCAATCCGATATCTCGTCTCAAAAAAGGTCTCGAAGCCTAGATTGATTAGATGGGTTCTTTTGCTCCAAGAATTTGAACTTGAGATCAAGGACAGAAAATGAACTGAAAATCAAGTCGCTGATCATATCTCGCGTTTAGAAAATCCTAATGCTACTTCATTGGATAAAATATTGATAAATGAGTCTTTTCCCGAAGAGCAACTATTTGGAGTGCAAGAAGAAGAACCGTGGTTTGCAGACATTGTGAACTACCTTTTGAGTAATATCATGCCTCCCGACTTATCTTATGCTCAAAGGAAGTAGTTTCTACATGAGGTGAAGTGGTATATGTGGGATGAGCCGTTTCTTTTTCGCCAAGGAGCTAACCAAATCATCAGGAGATGTATTCCTTACAGCGAAATGGGGGGGGGGGATCTTGCGAGATTGCCACTCAACGGCTTATGGAGGACATTATAGTGGAGAAAAGACAACAGCTCGTGTTCTTCAAGCAGGTTTCTTTTGGCCGAGATTGTTTAAAGATGCACATCAGTTTGTTTGAAATGTGATCGATGTCAACATGTGGGTAATATGTCTAAGAGGGATGAGATGCCTCTTAATGTGCTTCTTGAGGTTGAGGTCTTCGATGTTTGGGGAATTGACTATATGGGGCCATTTGTCTCATCTTGTAACAATCAGTATATCTTGTTGGCGGTTGATTACGTGTCGAAATGGGTTGAAGTTAAAGCGTTACCAACGAACGATGCGAAAGTAGTGCTTAATTTTCTTCACAAGCAGATATTCACAAGGTTTGGAACTGCAAGAGTCATAATCAGTGATGAGGGGTCGCATTTTTGCAATCGCAAGTTCACTACTATGATGAAAAGGTATAATGTTAATCATCGCATTGCTACGGCTTATCATCCTCAGACGAATGGTCAAGCTGAGGTATCTAACAGAGAGACAAGTGCATTTTGGAGAAAGTGGTGTGTCCATTAAGGAAGGATTAGTCTTTGAAGCTTAATGAAGCTGTTTGGGCGTATAGAACAGCATATAAGACTCCATTGGGAATATCGCCGTTTCAGTTTGTTTATGGTAAGGGGTGTCATTTGCCTGTGGAGCTCGAGCATAAGGCATATTGGGCTTTGAAGAAGTTGAATCTGGACTTGGATGCGGCTGGAAAGAAGAGGATGCTTCAATTGAATGAACTTGACGAGTTTCGACTCAAGCTTATGAGAATAACAAAATGTATAAGAAGAAAGTCAAGAGGTAGCACGATAGGGGTCAAGTGCTCAAGTCTTTTGTGCCGGGGCAACAATTTCTTTTATTCAACTCTTGTCTCCGTCTTTTTCCTGGAAAGTTGAAGTCAAGATGGTCAGGGCCGTTTATTGTCAAAACTGTGTTTCCATATGGAGCGGTGGAAATTTTTGAAAATGATCCGGGCCAAACATTCATGATAAGTGGTCAGAGGTTGAAGCATTATTATGGTGACAAGGCAAACCGCGAGGTGGTTAGTGTCGTTTTATTGTCCATTTGATCTCGAGATTCTACGTCGAGCTAGCGACGTAAAAGAAGCGCTTCTTGGGAGGCAACCCAAGTATGTTATACATTAGTAGGTAGAAGAAGCAAGAAGAAAAGAGAAAAACATGAAAAAACCAGAAAAAGAAAAAATTCAGGGCCAACTACAGAAGTTGGGCGCGCCCGCGCTGATCAAGCGCACCCGTGCTGATCAAGCGCACGGTCGCGCCATTTTTCCAGTAACCAAGCGCGCCTACGCTGTCCTAGCGCGCGCCTACCCTGTCCTAGCGCGCGCCCGCGCCGGTTTTCCAGAGAGTGAGCGCGCCCGTGTTGTCCTAGCGCGCGGCCGCGCCGGGTCCCTGATTGAAAAATAAAATAAAAATGGCAGTTTTAGGAGAAAATTGGGATTTTTAACAAAAAATCAATTCCAACCCGGTTTTTACTCTTCCACATCCCATTATTCCCTCTCCTAATTAATTCCATTATTCCCACGATTCCCATAATCAATTTCCACTTTTATTCCTTATAGAATTCATAACTCTCCACCTATAAATACATACACTTACATACAACTTCTCCACCAATTCACAAACTCTCAAACACAAATTCTTTCTAAAAACTTACGCTTTTATTCTTTCTTCTTCAATCCCGATGGCACCCAAGAGACAAAGAACACAAGTTGACAGTAGCACCACCGATTCTTCATCTGTGGGTGGTGTGAGGCCCAGGTTTTCTACTCCTGAGGCTAAGGAGGAGTACACGAGGCTTCTGTCAAAGCCTATTGTTAAGGAGCGAGGTTTTCTACCATCAGGGAAGGATGGTAAGTTGTTAGAGATGATTCTCGAGATGGGCTGGGTTTCTTTTTGTGAGGCGCCCGCTGCTGTGCCCATGAGTGTTGTGCGGAAGTTCTTTGTAAACGGCAAGGCGCAGAAAAATGGGTTCACAGTGGTGAGGAGGAGGACTGTAGAGTACAGTGCTGATGCTATTAGGGCAGTGATTGAGCAGCCCATAAGGAAGGTGGGTCAGGACACGTGGAACGATAAGACTCCGGAGGACTTTGATTTGGATCTCATCGTTGCTACTCTCTGTATGCCTGAGACTCATTCGAAGTTCAAGGGGGGAACTACTGATTACTCCACGTTCCCGGCGTCGTGCATGAACAGGTTTGCACGGGCTCCTTTATTTGTGCTAACATCATGCCATCTTCGCATGTGCATGAGATTACTGTGGAGCGTGCTCGTCTGCTGTGGGGAATTCTGCAGGGTGATTACATTGAATTGGGGATGGTGATACATCAGGGGATCTTGAGATTCTTGAGGGGAGGTACTACAGGTGCTATTTTGTATGCTTCAGTTATGACAAAGTTGTGCGTGGCGGTTGGAGTTTATTGGCCAGCACATGAGCAGCTTCTGCTTCCCATCGCTCCTATTGATAGTTCTACCTCGCAGAGCATGCAAGAGTGGTATGGAGGGAAGCCTGATCCTAAGGGACTTGGTTATTCATATGATTATTTTCCAGGTGGTGTGCCTATGGAAGCAGCTACATCAGGAGGTTCTCAGCATGCTTGTAATGCCCCCAAATCCGGGGTCAGAGGATTTGGTCGTCACTATGAAACCTCAATCTAAATCAACATGTTTAATCAATAAATAAATGCCAGCGGAAGATATTTATCATTTATGACCCTAAACTACTCCAAGATCTTTTAAGGTTACAGTTCTAGAAACAAGATATCCAAATTCCATAAATAAATTTTTCACTTTCTTTTAAAACTCTTTTCAACAAATCTCAATCTCAAAATTAAACCCACTAGTATAACTTCGAAATGAAGTATACTAGGCCCAAATAAAATATACAATTATAATATAATATAATATAAATAACTTTACACAAAAGAACTTACACTAATTCACAAACCCTGGACCAACCACCTTCCAAGAGCTTCTTCTTGCTTCCTCGAATTACGCGGCTAAACAGCAAGCTAATCCTCACTGGAGGTTAAATTTAAAAGCAGGCAAGTATGAGCGAAAGAAATGCTCAGCAAGATCATTATGACATATATAGGGTCTTTTTGATATAAAACCGACATCTGCATTAGAGCAGAACATTTAAAATCATAATTGTTGAATCATAAAATTTTAGTTGAGGAATCCTAGATTTAATTCCTTAATTGTATTCAAAACCAATTTGATATTTTTGAGCGAGATGCTTCATCAATGCTTTGAATCTTGACGAGAATAAAACTCGTAAAACAGTGTTTACCGAAATATCGTAAACTACAATAACATGAAATAATGATTATGGATTGAATCATAAACTTTATTCAAAACTGAACTCTTCAAATTAATATTTATTTTGCTGTCATATCAAATTAAATATCAATACGAACTTTGATGCTCACAACATTCCATACTGAAGTCAACATCATTCATCTATATTAATACCACCTTTGATATTTAACAACAATGTAAGTATCAGCATAAATCAAAATCTGAATCAAAACCGCACTTTACCATTATTCCAAAACAGAAACAGTTGATAAATCATTATTTATAAGATAATCAAAAGCAATATAATAATATCGATTGGAACCAAATTATGCACTATGATGTTCCTGATGATCAGTCATGAAACAGCACCGGTATCCCGCAGCCATACCGTTAATATAGGTACTACCCGTATCCCGAAGACATACGGTACCTATAGGGCGCCAGAAAAGGCATAACAAGCCTTGTAAGATATTACACTTCCGTATTACACTTATGTATAATAGCTCACGCTGGACCGGTGCTTCGGCCTCTTACGCAATCAGTAACCATTCAATCTCAAAACCTTTTATTGAAAAGGGGTCATAATACTCGACAACCGAAACATTTTTATTCCCTCATTCACTTGGGCAGGAATACTTGCAACAAAATCATTTTTCTCAAAACCCAAAACATTTGTAAATCTATTCTAAACATAGAATAGCAGAAGAGTGCCTGCATAAAGAGAATTATTTAATTCAGCGATATGTAATACATTTATCTATCTTGAACTGAATAGGGAAAGCAATACTTGCATGATAAGATTCAAAATAAATATCACTTGAACAATAAGTGATGATAGAAATACTTGCATAATATGATTCGAAATAAACGTCACTTGAACGATAAGTGAAGTCAGGTGTACTTGCCTTTGAGTTTTTAGCAGTTAAACACACTCGCAAACACGCATCTATTCTGACATTCTGTCTCAAAACATCATCGTCTTTCCTTTTCAACACTTGACTGATATGCTGCTCCTGCGATTGCTAGAAGCCAGTTATCCAATTCCATTCCCTCTCACTCTTTATCCAACATCTTGTCTTGATCAACTCGAATGATCCGCATCTATAAATTAAAATATGCAACTTTAATCGCCTAAACGATAACCACTCGACGAACTACGCGTTCAAAGCCTATCGACTACCCATACGATAGCCCACACATAAATATAACAAACAAACACAGGACCCTTGATCCACATACACATATAATTCACATAGAACATAAGCACATAACTCATATATCACATAATTCATATCACATAATACTCGGTTCATCAGAAGGTTCGACTCGATACGTTTAAAACTGAAATCAGGTCAAAATATGATTTATCGATCAAAAATTGACTCAGAATGATTCGTAAAAAGAGAGACCTTTCGAAACAAAGAGGATTTGGGTCTCAAAATTATTTTTAATGAAAGTAGAATATTTTTCTGAGTCTGTACGCGTTCGTTTCGTATTAAACAGAATTTATTATGAATTTTTGAACATTTTTCGGAATAAGAACGATCTCTAAATCATTTAATAATAAAATAATAGGGTTCAAACACCCTAAAATAATTTTATATGATTTATCGAGCCTGAAAAATAATTTAAAATAATATTTTAAAGCTCGAAACTAATTTTCAGAATTTTTAAATCAGAAATAAATAATTAAATCTAATTAAATAATCAATTAAAATTAATTAATATTTAATTAAGTTAATTAATCAATTAATATTAAATTAATCAATTAATTAAAATAATTAAAAACTAATTAAAATTAGTTAATAAAATAAATCAGATTTATTTTTGAATTAAGAACTAATTTTGAAATTTAAAATAAAGATTTTAGGAATAAAACATGAATTTTGAATAAATATTAAAAAGAAAAAGGCAGAAACAGATTTAAGGGGGCTGTCTTCTCCTTCCCTGGATCGACACGCGGCATAGACGGCGGCAGGTGGCCGGGACCTGAAGAACAGGTCGCCGGATTTTGGGTTTCCCCAGAAAACGGCCGGCGCTGTTCCGGTCCGGCGAGCCCCTATACCGGCCCAAAACCGTCCAATCGAACCATTTCTTTACACCAAACTACTCCTTATCACTCATGTGACTCAGAACCGACAAAATCAACCGCAAAACATCGACCAAACTCGGAACCCGATTAAATTCCGGCCTCAAACTCATATTTTCCGGCGAAACACGGAAAAACCACAATTCTTAACCAAATTCAACGTACTATATACCAAATTAAAGCTTGAACAATATACAATCTATCTACATGATCAAAACAAGCCAAATATTGTTTAATCAAAAAGCCCCAAAATTTGAATATTAACCTTAAAAATCGACTTCAAAATTTAACAACTGTTGAAACGATTTGATGATATAAAATGATAGAGAATCGTCTGTGATTCATTTTGGTTATTCATACTTGTGATTTGGTGTTCAATAACACCTTCAAAACTGTCTTTGATTTTCAAAACTCTTCAAAACACCAAGAACACATATTCAAGAAATTTTCAGAAAATCAAACCTTAATTTCTATATGATATTGAACTCTATTTTTGAAGTATAATATACCAAATCGACCAGAAAAACATGCTCTACAACATGGAAGCATCAAATCACATCAACAAGATCAAGAACAAATTTTCATAATTTAATTACTAAATAATTCGAATATAAATAAATAAATAAGAAAATTACCATGATTTCTGGGAAGAAACTGATGATTGATTCAGAAAGAAGATTTCGAGAGCTTCGTTTTGATATGCTGCACGCCCGAATTGGAGTTCGATAACGCCTTCGTTCGTGTGTTTGATTTTCGGGAACGTATCGGTTTCTCGGGTTTTTCTCTGTATTTACGGTATTTTAACTGGTTGCAAATGAATAAACGGAATAAACGAAATAAGAAATAGGCTATTTATATTTATGGAATATTGGATCGTTCTGGATCGTTTTGGATCGTTAAATTAGTTGCTTAGCCGCTAAGTAACTATAAAAATTATACAATTCAATACCAGAATTGGATAATTATCAAAACCGAGCTTTTTATAAAACACTATATACGAAAATAACGTAAAAATATCCCGTCTCTCGAGAATATGGGTTTTTGTTGATTACCGAAATAACTATCGTATCGAAAATATTACGCCGGGCCACGCACGGGTCAAACCGTAATCCGGATCGAAAAAGTCAAAACAAGGAAAATGTCCGGAATTACCAGATTAGGTTATGAAGGAGTTTTCGGAAGAGTTTCGGGTTATAAAAATGCAAAAACGGTTGAAGTTGAACGATTCCCGGCTTTATAAAATAGTTTTGGTAATTATTCAAAAAATAATTAATAATTCATAAATCAAAATAAAATTATCTAACACTCCAAAAATTACCAGAAAAATATCACAATTATCTATATTTTATTCTGGACATATAAAAATTAGAACACTTAAAGAATATCACATATAAACACTCAAACATCAATTCCACGTATCATATAATTCACAAAAATTCACATAAAAATCACATAAATAATGCCAAATAATTATAATAATAATATTTGAAAATATGGGATATTACAATCTACCCCCCTTATAAGGATTCCGTCCTCGGAATCAGCAGAAGAAAGAACTAAGGGTTTTCTAACCAGCTTCTCAATCTTGCATATGCAACTTTTCCCAAATTTCCGATAACACTGCAATTCCCTATACCAAACAATTAGCACGAGAGTTTCACTCTGTAACATTGTTCCATCCGCATCTTTTGACCAATTTCTCAATAGAATCACTTTTATTGATCGCGAGAAAGAAGAAAAAAGAGAAAGATAGAGAAAAGAAAAGAAAGAAAGATAGAGAGAGAAATAAAAAGAACAGATTGACTTCGCTATATACCACTGATATTCTAATCGCATTGCAGTCCACTGTCGTCCTTTATAATTCCATCACATCGCCTTACTTTGACTAGACCAGGATACTCAACTTAACTTGATTGGCATACCTTCGAATATTTGGAATGATAAAATCATGGAATTTCAAAGAGAAAATAATTTGATACCATAACGGGACCAAAATCTGAATTTGAAAAAAAATATTATTGAAATAAGAGAATAACTGAGAGATCAATATGATCAAATGAACTTGGTATTGCGTGTCCAAATTAAGACACTACTAAAGGTTGTCAACCTTCATGTATTCACAACACACACAAGTGATGGCGTCCCATACAACTCCTATCACACAGACAAGTATACCTTATGTCCCCTATAGTTAGGGTTGTTCATCTCAGTCAGAATAAAAGAATATGAAAGGAATTGAAAATCAAATGAATAAAGCTGAAAAGATTTTAAAGCTGATACTTCTGAAGGAAATGAATCCAGAGAATAAAAAAATTCTGGCACAAAATGAATAAACTGGTCTTAGGGATTATATCTTCTAATTGATATTTCTTTTTGAGAGAAGTCAAAAGAATTTATTGAAAAAGAAGGTATTGCCAAAGTCTTAATACTTATCTTCTGTTTGAACTCTTTTATTGACTCATCATCCGATTCTCGACACTTCTTCATATTCCAAGGATATTGATAATCTTCATCATCGTCGAATCATAGCAGCCTCGAAAGATTCCACCATAGAAGTTTGCAGTTTCCCGGAGTTCCATCCAGCTCAACACAACCATCTCGAATGAATGCGCCTATCTTAACTTACTCATTAGCACTATATCCGATAGTCTAACAGGAACTCGCTATGAGCTCAAACGTCCTCACATAGCTATACACACTCCTACACACTCTCGTTTTTAGTTTACTATAACCTCAGCTCTGATACCAACCTGTAACGCCCCCAAATCCGGGGTCAGAAGATTTGGTCGTCACTATGAAACCTCAATCTAAATCAACCTGTTTAATCAATAAATAAATGCCAGCGGAAGATATTTATTATTTATGACCCTAAACTACTCCAAGATCTTTTAAGGTTACAGTTCTAGAAACAAGATATCCAAATTCCACAAATAAATTTTTCACTTTCTTTTAAAACTCTTTTCAACAAATCTCAATCTCAAAATTAAACCCACTAGTATAACTTCGAAATGAAGTATACTAGGCCCAAATAAAATATACAACTATAATATAATATAATATAAATAACTTTACACAAAAGAACTTACACTAATTCGCAAACCCTGGACCAACCACCTTCCAAGAGCTTCTTCTTGCTTCCTCGAATTACGCGGCTAAACAACAAGCTAATCCTCACTGGAGGTTAAATTTAAAAATAGGCAAGTATGAGCGAAAGAAATGCTCAGCAAGATCATTATGACATATATAGGGTCTTTTTGATATAAAACCGACATCTGCATTAGAGCAGAACATTTAAAATCATAATTGTTGAATCATAAAATTTTAGTTGAGGAATCCTAGATTTAATTCCTTAATTGTATTCAAAACCAATTTGATATTTTTGAGCGAGATGCTTCAACAATACTTTGAATCTTGACGAGAATAAAACTTGTAAAACAGTGTTTACGGAAATATCGTAAACCACAATAACATGAAACAATGATTATGGATTGAATCATAAACTTTATTCAAAACCGAACTCTTCAAATTAATATTTATTTTGCTGTCATATCAAATTAGATATCAATACGAACTTTGATGCTCACAACATTCCATGCTGAAGTCAACATCATTCATCTATATTAATACCACCTTTGATATTTAACAACAACGTAAGTATCAGCATAAATCAAAATCTGAATCAAAACCGTACTTTACCATTATTCCAAAACAGAAACAGTTGATAAATCATTCCTTATAAGATTATCAAAAGCAATATAATAATATCGATTGGAACCAAATTATGCACTATGTTGTTCCTGATGATCAGTCATGAAACAACACCGGTATCCCGCAGCCATACCGTTAATATAGGTACTACCCGTATCCCGAAGACATACGGTACCTATAGGGCGCCAGAAAAGGCATAACAAGCCTTGTAAGATATTACACTTCCGTATTACACTTCTGTATAATAGCTCACGCTGGACCGGTGCTTCGGCCTCTTACGCAATCAGTAACCATTCAATCTCAAAACCTTTTATTGAAAAGGGGTCATAATACTCGACAACCGAAACAATTTTATTCCCTCATTCACTTGGGCAGGAATACTTGCAACAAAATCATTTTTCTCAAAACCCAAAATATTTGTAAATCTATTCTGAACATAGAATAGCAGAAGAGTGCTTGCATAAACAGAATTATTTAATTCAGCGATATGTAAGACATTTATCTATCTTGAACTGAATAGGGAAAGCAATACTTGCATGATAAGATTCAAAATAAATATCACTTGAACAATAAGTGATGATAGAAATACTTGCATAATATGATTCGAAATAAACGTCACTTGAACGATAAGTGAAGTCAGGGGTACTTGCCTTTGAGTTTTTAGCAGTTAATCACACTCGCAAACACGCATCTATTCTGACATTCTGTCTCAAAACATCATCATCTTTCCTTTTCAACACTTGATTGATATGCTGCGCCTACGATTGCTAGAAGCCAGTTATCCAATTTCATTCCCTCTCACTCTTTATCCAACATCTTGTCTTGATCAACTCGAATGATCCGCATCTATAAATTAAAATATACAACTTTAATCACCTAAACGATAATCACTCGACGAACTACGCGTTCAAAGCCTATCGACTACCCATATGATAGCCCACACATAAATATAACAAACAAACACAGGACCCTTGATCCACATACACACATAATTCACATAGCACATAAGCGCATAACTCATATATCACATAATTCATATCACATAATACTCGGTTCATCAGAAGGTTCGACTCGATACGTTTAAAACTGAAATCAGGTCAAAATATGATTTATCGATCAAAAATTGACTCAGAATGATTCGTAAAACAAGAAACCTTTCGAAATAAAGAGGATTTGGGTCTCGAAAGTATTTTTAATGAGAGTAAAATATTTTTCTGAGTCTGTACACATTCGTTTCGTATTAAACAGACGAACGGTTGATTTATTATGAATTTTTGAATATTTTTCGGAATAAAAATGATCTCTGAATCATTTAATAATAAAATATTAGGGTTCAAACACCCTAAAATAATTTTATATGATTTATCGAGCCCGAAAAATAATTTAAAATAATATTTTAAAGCTCGAAACTATTTTTCGGAATTTTTAAATCAGAAATAAATAATTAAATCTAATTAAATAATCAATTAAAATTTATTAATAATTAATTAAGTTAATTAATCAATTAATATTAAATTAATCAATTAATTAAAATAATTAAAATAATTAAAATTAATTAATAAAATAAATCAGATTTATTTTTGAATTAAGAATGAATTTTGAAATTTAAAATAAAGATTTTAGGAATAAAACATGAATTTTGAATAAATATTAAATAGAAAAAGGCAGAAACAGATTTAAGGGGCTGTCTTCTCCTTCCCTGGATCGACAGGCGGCATAGACGGCGGCAGGTGGCCGGGACCTGAAGAACAGGTCGCCGGATTCTGGGTTTCCCCAGAAAACGGCCAGCGCTGTTCTGGTCCGGCGAGCCCCTATACCGGCCCAAAACCGTCCAATCGAACCATTTCTTTACACCAAACTACTCCTTATCACTCATGCGACTTAGAACCGACAAAATCAACCGCAAAACATCGACCAAACTCGGAACCCGATCAAATTCCGGCCTCAAACTCATATTTCCCGGCGATACACGGAAAAACCACAATTCTTAACCAAATTCAACGTACTATATACCAAATTAAAGCTTGAACAATATACAATCTATCTACATGATCAAAACAAGCCAAATATTGTTTAATCAAAAAGCCCCAAAATTCGAATATTAACCCTAAAAATCGACTTTAAAATTTAACAACTGTTGGAACGATTTGATGATATAAAATGATAGAGAATGGTCTGTGATTCATTTTGGTTTTCATACTTGTGATTTGGTGTTCAATAACACCTTCAAAACAGTCTTTGATTTTCAAAACTCTTCAAGAACACCAAGAACCCATATTCAAGAAATTTTCAGAAAATCAAACATTAATTTCTATATGATATTGAACTCTATTTTTGAAGTATAATATACCAAATCGACCAGAAAAACATGCTCTACAACATGGAAGCATCAAATCACATCAACAACATCAAGAACAAATTTTCATAATTTAATTACTAAATAATTCGAATATAAATAAATAAATAAGAAAATTACCATGATTTCTGGGAAGAAACTGATGATTGATTCAGAAAGAAGATTTCGAGAGCTTCGTTTTGATATGCTGCACGCCCGAATCGGAGTTCGATAACGCCTTCGTTCGTGTGTTTGATTCTCGGGAACGTATCGGTTTCTCGAGTTTTTCTCTGTATTTACGGTATTTTAACTGGTTGCAAATGAATAAACGGAATAAACGAAATAAGAAATAGGCTATTTATATTTATGGAATATTTGATCGTTCTGGATCGTTTTGGATCGTTAAATTAGTTGCTTAGCCGCTAAGTAACTATAAAAACGATACAATTCAATACCACAATTGGATAATTATCAAAACCGAGCTTTTTATAAAACACTATATACGAAAATAACGTAAAAATATCCCGTCTCTCGAGAATACGGTTTTTGTTGATTACCGAAATAACTATCGTATCGAAAATATTGCGCTGGGCCACGCACGGGTCAAACCGTAATCCGGATCGAAAAAGTCAAAACACGGAAAATGTCCAGAATTACCAGAATAGGTTAGGTAGGAGTTTTCGGAAGACTTTCGGGTTATAAAAACGCAAAAACGGTTGAAGTTGAACGATTCCCGGCTTTATAAAATAGTTTTGGTAATGATTCAGAAAATAATTAATAATTCATAAATCAAAATAAAATCATCTAACACTCCAAAAATTACCAGAAAAATATCACAATTATCTATATTTTATTTTGGACATATAAAAATTAGAACACTTAAAGAATATCACATATAAACACTCAAACATCAATTCCACTTATCATATAATTCACAAAAAATTCACATAAAAATCACATAAATAATGCCAAATAATAATAATAATAATATTTGAAAATATGGGATATTACAATGCCCGTAGAGCAGCTTGGAGAGCTCAATATGGAGAGGAGGCTGGTACGTCGCAGCAGGAGCAGATATGGGAGCTGGTTTGAGTTCGACGCAGTATAGGCGTCTCGCGAGGAGGATGGATACGATGCACGACATCCATAGTCGGTTTGCATATGATCTCACCCAGGCACTTAAGACAGCTTTTAGAGCCACCAGAGTTGACATCTAGTGGCCAGTTTTTGGTGAGGATTCAGTGTATCCGCCTCCAGACACGCCTGACACTCCACCCGTTGAAGGTGAGGATTCTGATTCACAGTAGCTATGCCTGATTCCTTACTATTACCTTCACTGAGGACAGTGAATATTTTAAGTTTGGGGGTAGTAGTTGAAGGGATATAGTTTGTGTGAGTCTCATATAGTTTGCTTGTTCATGATAGTTTTAAATCATATAGTTGCATATTTTGCCATGTAGTTTTTTTTAATTATTTTTTTTGGTAGTTTTATGATATTTTGTTCATGTAGTTTCATGCATTTACATTATAACATGATCCCTTAGATAATTTTCCGATTAACTTGTGATATCGATGCTAGTATAGTGATGTCGTATTTGGTGATGTTGAGTCTTATTCGATTGATTTGCATGCTAGAGACACTTATATTTCACTAAGTCTTATAGGTTTCTAGAGTGCTAGATCATAGTCATGATTTTTTTGATTGTTGAGGTTTAATCGCTTGTTTATATTTGGAATTTAGGGTATTCTCTTAATAATAAAAGACATGGATATTTAAAAATTGGAGAAACTGGATTTCATTGCTAGTTATGTGGCTAGGTGACAAATGGCTAGTAGCCGGCTCATATTTATATGAGTAGTCTAGGGTTGAACGAGATGGAGCGAAACGCACTCGTTCAGAAATTTGTAAAAAAAAGAAAAAAAAAAAAGAAAAAAAAAGAAGAATAAGTGTTATGCATAATTGATCATGAGTGGGCTCTTTAGTACTCGAGTTATTAAGTTCTTAGGGGACTTTATGCCTAGTAACCTAAGGCTTTTATAGTCTGGGATTTGCTAACCTAACGATCGCTACATGGGTACTATTGTATAAGTCTTTTATGGACATCACTCATTGCACGATCAAATAAGCATGCTTGTGTTATGTTATTGTGAATAAAAGCATGAATCCTTAAAAAACTCTGATATAAGAATTGAAGTGTTATAAGTTATTTTGAGTCTAGCTTTTATTCTATTTATAAACTTGCGATTATTTTGATAAGTAGTGAGTCATGATTGTCGATCTACTAGCCATAGTATATCTGTAAGCATTTGCACACAAGCACGTCTCTGGTTTGTAGGTTGATTTGAGAGATTTGATTGATCTTTATGCGAATAACTGCATTTGCTGAGGTGTTGCTTTTTGATTGGTTTAGTTATTCTATGCGGATCATTGCATTCATATTAGTTGCATTTATGCATTTTTATTTCTTGTTCTTTGAGTCTGTTTATGCTTGAGGACAAGCATCGATTCAAGTTTGGGGGTATGTTGAGTGGCATTTATGACACTTTATAATGCTCTAATAAGCTTTGGATTGATGCATTTGTACTCAAGTTGTTAAGTGTTTTAACATGTTTTTTGAGTGTTTTTGCATTTCAGACATTATCTAGGTAATCAGGTGAATTAGCATTGTTTTAGTGCTAATATAGTGTCTAGGTGATGCTGGAATAAAAGCTCGCGAAGACCGGCTCGAATCTGCAAGAAACATGGAAGAAGTCAATTTTGGCAGAAGCCCAGTGCGCCCGCGCTGAACAAGCGCGCGGCCACGCCGAAGTACAGGAAGTCAGCGCGCCTGCGTTGATGAAACGCGCGGCCGCGCCGTATCAGGATAATAAAATCCTGATTCTATTACAATTCTGTTTTATGGACTCCTGGGTTAATTGGACTGCTATATATTGATAACTCAATATCGTTTTTAAGAAGGAGACTTACCAGAGCACAAGGAGAAGATGACAAGAGACCTATAGCATAAATAAAGGCGCAGACGATCTAGTTTATTCTTGTGAATCTTTGTTTTGAGTTGTAATCTTGGATGCTCGTTTCTTTTTTTGATTGAACTTATACTCTTGTTTGTACTTGGTTTTATTTATTCATTATAAAGACTACATTTTATACACCATGCTTTCATCGGAACCCACATTGATGATGAGTCCAATTATGGGCTAATCGTTATCGTGGGGTTCTAGCGGATTTATTTATTGATTTATTTAGTTAATTTGTTTGATGCCTTAGTATGTGGTGATTGTATGATGCCCTAGTAATGTTTGTGCGTATTCGTCTTATGAGCGACGTGAACTTATAAGATAGTGTGTTAATTTTTAATGAAGCGAAAGTGAATTTAAGGATTTAGAACTTGCCATGCTAGCATAGGTTCATGTATTACCATGCATGATTCGTAGGTAATTTTAACCATCTTACTTGCCCTGTGTAATCAAGATAGATAACTTGTGCTTAAACCGTTATGTTGTCAAATTCTATAGACATATAGGGTCTCAATATAATTGGTGTCTATTCAGCTTCTATCTCTTTTGTGGATGTCTGATAGTATGATACTCGCGCAACGAAAGTTGGCGTTTATCAGTTTCGTGTTATCTGATTAGGGTCATCACCATTGCATGCTAAGGTTAAGATCAACAAGGCTATTGAATTAAGTATTTAATGAAGTTAGAATCCCATGTTTGTCATACTTATTAATTCAATCAATCTTATTCTCATAGTTATAATTATTAGTTTAATTCTTAGTTATAAACATCCTCAATTAGTTATCGTCTTAGCATTGAATAATAACCATACATTGTTGCTTAAGTGTGTGAATTAATTAGTTAACCAATACAGTCTATGTGGAACATACTAGAAACGATTCTATACTACTTGCGAACTCCTATACTTGTGTGTATTATTAGCGTGTGTTTAGCGACTAATACAAGCTTGTGTCCTGGTTCAGTAAAAAGAAAAATTTAGTTTCTACTTCTACAGCTAAAGCTGAGTATATTGTTGCTGGTAGTTGTTGTGCACAGATTTTGTGGATGAAAAACCAATTGTTGGACTATGGTCTATAAGTGGATAGAATTCCCATTTTCTGTGATAACACAAGTGCAATTGCCATTACTGAAAATCCAATGCAGCATTCAAGAACAAAGCACATAGACATCAAGTACCACTTCATAAGTAAACATGTAATGAATGGTACAATGGAACTTTATTTTGTTCCAAGTGAAAAGCAGCTTGCAGATATATTTACCAAGCCACTTGATAAATCCACATTTTTAAGGTTGGTAAGTGAGTTAGGTATTCTTAATTATTCTTGAATCATTTCAGTTATTTTTGCAAGTTACTGTGCAGCCAGAAACTTAATTGATTTTCCTATTTTGGATGAAATTTTGGCTAAGTCAAAATTTACATCCCGACGGATGCTCATTATCCATCGAGTTTGATCATCCGTCGAAATACTATTTGTTAATAAAAATCAATTATTTTTCTTGAGTATTTTATAACCCGACGGATAATTGATTTATCCTCATCCGTCGAGTTTTCTCAATCTTAGCCGTTAAAACTCTGAACATTATCCATCGAGTATACTTACAGTTTGTAAGCATGACACGATAGATAAGTAACATAATTTTTACAGTTTATTTATTTTTAAATGGCTATTTTGGGCTATTTTGATTGGTCACTTTATTTTACTTTATTATTTTTGATAGTTTATTTCTGAGATAGTATAAAAGAAGAATTCATTTTTATTCTACTCTTTTATCATTCTCAATTCAATTGCTCTAACTTCCTTTCTTCTCCAAAGCAAAAATTCTCTTTGCAAATTTCTCATTCTCTAAAAATGGCACTAGTCGTCAAAATCATGTCTCAAACTGGATATATCTACGAAAAGAACAACTTCACAGCCCTTGTAAACAAGGAGATTCAACAGTCTAGAGAGTTTCACAAGATGATGGACTTTGTGAAAAGCTGTAAACTCAGTTATGCTATGCTGGAATCACCCACTATTTACTGTGAAGTTGTGGAGGAGATATGGACAACTGCAGTGTACAACTCTACTGACAAGACCATCACTTTCACTCTTAAAGGTAAACAGTTTTGCATTAATAATGACATTGTCAAAACATGCTTTAGAATTCCTGATAATATTACTACTGTTCCACACACAGACACAGATATAGTTAACATGTTAAATTCCATGGGCTATGCACTTTCCACTTCTAAGTTAAGTGAAATTAGGAGGTTAGGTCTTAGAAAGGAATGAAGCTTTTTGTGTGATGTGGTAACTAAGGTATTTTCTGGTAAGATTAGTAACTTTGATTCTGTTAACATTTTCATGCTTAACATACTTTACATGCTAGTTACTGATAAGTACTCTAATTTCAGTGACTTGGTCTTGTTTGAGTTAGGTTATAAGTTAGTAGAACTGAATAAGAGAGGTAAACGTGTCTATTATGCTAGATTCTTTATGATTCTTGCTAACCATCTCATTGAGAACATTGAAA
The DNA here is from genome assembly GCF_009905375.1 of Apium graveolens. Lineage (NCBI taxonomy): Eukaryota > Viridiplantae > Streptophyta > Magnoliopsida > Apiales > Apiaceae > Apium > Apium graveolens. Next base: position 268,263,406 of record NC_133651.1, read on the forward strand.
TTGAGAACCCAACCAACAAGCTGAATTGTTGGGTTCAATAAAGGAGGATTATTGCAGATCTCAACTGGAAAAATCACCACAAAGAGGTGCCTCTCCTTTATTTTCCAATCATGGAGAGACCTCAGGTAAGTGAGATAAGCACCACTGTCTCCACTCTTCCAACCTCACACATTTCTTTGCCTTCAAGTGTAGCAATGGCATCTGTGTCAATGACCCAACAGATGCCTACCCAAGCTACCAAAACAACAATCACTAAACCCAAATCTAAGAAAGCCCCCTCTGATTTCTTTCAAAAGAAATCAGTTGCAAAATCCACTAAACACAAAGAGGGGAGTGTAAATGTGAGTGAGCAAGGTGAGGGATAGGGTGAAAATCAAAGAAACCCTAAGGATAAGGCTGGTGAGATGAGTGTACCCAAGCCTAGCCACACCACATTTTCCCAACAAACTGTGGTTGTTAATAAGGAAATTAGCTCAATTCTAGTTTCATCCTCCCAAAAGGATGTTACTATTGAAATAAGCTTCCAACCAGGAGCACAAGCCAAGAGGGGCAGGGACACTAGTTTACCACAAACTTATGCTAGAAAGAAAAGATCAAAAACCCTTGGGGATGCACAGGGAACACACACAGTGCAAACTGGTGTTGTAGACCCAGTCACTGCACCTTCTCAAAGTCAGATTGATGTGGCTCCAATAAATATGGAGTCACATCCAAAATCTTTAACTATTGAAGCACCTAAAACACCAAATTCACCCACACACTCACTGGATGTTGACATGATCAATACATCACTTCCAAATTCTCCATCTTTAACTCTTTTTTAGAAGCCAAAAATCCAAGCAAGTGAGCATCATCTTTTAGATAATTTGTTGGCTCACTTGCCATTTCTTTCTAAGTCTGTTGAGATATCTGTGCCTAAATTTTCATCAATCTGCACAGAGTCTACAATAGTCTCCACTCCAAATTCATTCATTTCTTCTATCACGATGGATATTCATCATCCGTCAAGTGGTGATTGTATCCCGATGGATATGCCTAACAGCAGTCATTCATCGGATAGCCATACTACTGTCCCGATGGATATTCATCATCCATCGGGAATCTCTATACAACTTCAAATTTCTTCAATTCTTACAAGTGCAGAAGACTTAGTGGTAGTGCAATCACTCTTAGGACTGAGGGAAAGGAGTGAATTGAGTGAGAGTTGGGGTTGCTCCCAGAAAAAAGGAGAGAAAATGAGTGATCAAATGCAGACCATTTCTTTAGGTCTGGAAAAAGTGAGTGAGTGGAGTCCCACCTTAGATGGTGAAGGTGAGGGTGTGAGGGTGGGAAGCCAAGGGGAGCCCTTGATGCAAGAAAAGATAGATCATGAGAGAAAAGTAGGTATAGGAGAAATAAGGGTGAACATCATTGTTAGTGAGTCAATGAATGTCAATGAAGCAGACAGAGAGGAACTATCTCAGCATAGTCAAGCTGTTATAGATTCCACCTCTTTGGATGTTGAGATATTTACTCATCCTGTTCCATCATATCAACTTTTGGATGGACAGGGCAATGAAAATCCAGAAAGGATGCTAAATTTGGTGCACACCACTCAAATCCATGCAAAAAGCAAAGGATGCCGTCACAGCTATGCCTTCTACAACTGGTGATGACATAGATTATGAGGCTGGTGGATCAGAAGAATTCTTTGGTGATGATAGTGAAGAGGAGTCACTGGACATAGGGGAGAAGTAGGCCCTAGTTCTAAATCTGGTATGCCATCTTGGGCATTTTCAAAGAAATGTGATGAACATTATTTCAAAACCAACCTCATTCAACTTATCAGTCAGACACAATCTGCTCTACAATCAACAACAAATGCCAGCACCACGAAGCTCCTACAAGCACACCTTGATTCTCTTCAATTACAACAAATCCAAGGCTTTCAACACAGTCAGAATGTCACTTCTATCAAAAATGAGGATGATCAAATGACGGAAGACATTTCTGAAAGATTGGATGTTAAACTTCTAGAAGCAACAATGATTAATATTAAGAGACAACTAAGGAAGAACTCTGATCTTGCCACAAAGGTGGAGTCCTTGGACAAAAGGATGACTGCTATGGAAGCTTCTCTCATAGCTATACATCTGCATCAAGCACAGCAAACTCAACTGCTACAACAACTGGTGGTTGCACAATCTTCTTCCTGTACTCTACTTGATGATAACAAAAAGGGGGAGAAATCATTATCTCAAGTTAGTCAAGCAGAGCCATCTAGTGAGGGGAAGAAAGTGGTAAATGAACAAATCAACCAAGTAATTGTTCCAGAAATTACTCTGCCAAAGCCACCAGTATTGGACAGCATTGATCTGATCCACATAGAAGCTGCTAAGCTTGAGTCAAAATCAATTCCTAAGATGCTTGATATTGCAGTTGTGGAGAAGGAACTAGATGGTAAATGGAGAAAGATAGATGCAGAAATTCAACAAAAGTTTGGGCCAATTCAGGAGCCAGACAAAACATTCATTCATCACTCTCAAGTCAAGAATATTTCTGTGAATGAAATGAGTATGAATTATCTGGAAAAGGCCAAACATCTTGTATCAAATCTCCAAAGGCAAATCTTATCATGAAGCCTAAAAGGAATTACTCAAAGTTCTCAGACAAAAATCCTATGGATATTGAGTATGAGACACCTAGGCCAGATGAGAAGAAGCTGTTGGCTAGGTCAATTGCATTTTACAAAGATCCAGCAGATTCAGCACTCAAAAGAAGATTAGCCAAGATTTACAGAAATGGTAAGCAAATTTGTGTAGTGGCTGGATACCCTATATTTGTGGAAGATAAAAGGGAATAGAAGGAAAGAATTAGGCAAGAAAAGAAGCAAGTTGCTCTGGATGCTAAGAAACTCAAATAAAGGAATAATCAAGCTGCTATCTTGGCCAAACTTCAAGCTGTAAAGACCACAACTGAGATTTCTACACAACCATCTGTAATTGCTGAACCTCAAGATCAAAAAGTGCAAGATGAACCACAATAGAAAAGAAGATTCAGATACAAGCTCCACTCCAAAAGAAAATTGGACTTCAGTGATGAGGAAATGGAATACTATATTCCCAAAAATCCTACAACTTGAACTCAGACATCAAAACCCTCAGTGGTATTTGAAGAATTCAAGGTGGTAGATCCAACTAGGAACATTCATGGTGAACCCATTATTCCTAAGGATGAGCCAGTAGACTGGGATAGTTTGACAATTCTTGAGCTAAATTTTCCTATATTCAACAAGACAAAGAAGACAAAGACTATAGCAAGAAAGAAAGTGAAGCATGTAACTCTTAGATCCAAGACCCTAACCAAAACTCAATCTACAATCAACAAGGGAGATTTGTTATACATCTATAACATCAAGGAGTTCTCTGATATAAACCTCTAGTTAGATGAATTGGAAGAAGTAAGAGGAAATGATGCTCACAGACATCTTCCTGAAAGGATGGTATTTAAATATAAGGGAGTAAAAGAGATAATATGGCCACTTCACAGGATTCTTCTAGAAAGCCAATCAGTTCTAATAAAAATCTACTCATCTTTCAAACATAACTTTGGATACAATGTGACTGCAAGGAGATTAGTTCTAAAGAAGATTGAGGAGCTGAGGGGTAATAGAGCCAAAGATGCACTACCAAAAACTCTGTCAATTCCCTTCACAGGTTAGAGAGTGCATTTGAGGCCCTATTGGCCTATGGAATTCAGGGATGAAAAGAGAGTAAGAAGATTCTTCAGATTGGAGGACCAGTTGAGTATCTCCAGCAATGAGACTCTATTGGAAATGCAAGAAATTCTAGATCTCTGAGAAGCTAATGAACTTGAGTTCCACACACAAATCCAAAATCAGATAGAAGAGAACAACAGGAGGCTTGGGAAGAAATCCAAAAAATCAAGGAAATAGACTTATCTACTCAGACTATAGGAGCACCTTGATAATGATTGTGAGCAACTTCTTTGTACACTTTTCTTTGTTCAATTTTCAGTAAATATTGTAGAACTTATCAATTTTATCTATTATTTTCAATCTGTATTTTCAAGTTTCTCTTTATTTTTGGCTACAATTCTAGTAGACATAAATTGGGGGAGATTGTTAGGAACATGTTGTGAACTTGATGATAAGTTAAACAAAACACCTTAGTAGATTTAACTTAGTGAATTCGGTAGCACTCGACGGATGATTAAATATAGTCCTAACGGATGATTCAATATAGTCCCGACGGATGATGATTTGACATCCATCGAGCGAGTAGCTTATGTAATAATAAGTATTGTAGCACATTTATGCAAACAACTTTGTGTAAATTCTGTAGGAGCATATGAGTCATGTTGACTACTACTAGATACGCAGAGTAGGTTAATTAATTGGAAATATGAGATGTCTTGTAATTCTGCATAAGTGAAATGGAGTCAAGTGACAAATAGCTACCCGACGGATGATCAACAAAGCTACCCGACGGATGACAAGCATGTACCTGATGGATGATCAAATTCAAATATCTGTTGACAGTGATAACACAGTCACATGTGTCGAGTATTTGCAAAAGGAATGTGGCAGCCTGTTAAGAAGGGATTTGAGAACAAAGAAGCATTACCATTTTCATGCTATTATGAAGATATTTAAAGATGCTGGAATAGAGTAGTGAAGTAGCATGGAGTTAGACTAGATATATTTTATTTTATTATCTTGTCTTATTGTCATGTAAACTTTTTAATATATAAACCAAGTGTAGCTAGAAGAACAGCAACTAACTAAGCACACACATTTTCAAAGAAACATTTTCAAGCTGTATTCTGTAGCATTTCTCTGTAAGTTTAGTTGTTCATACTTGTAAGCTGCTGTGAGCTATTCAAGCTTTACATGTTCTCATTCGATATATATATATATATATATATATATATATATATATATATATATATATATATATATGTATATATATATGGTGGATACTTTCAAATCCACCAGAAAGTTTTAAAATCTTGTGTTTTTATTACTTTATATTTTGATTCATATAAATTATTTATTCCGCACTCTGCAAATCAAACACTTATATATTATCAAATAAGAACTATTTTAAAATCTTGAAAAAGAAGCCAAAATTATATTCAACCCCCTTCTGTAATTCTTGTTGTATTGTTAGGGAATAACACAGTTTGATCAGTATTTTCATTTTTAATCATAGATCCAAAGTTGACTTCTTTAAGATCTTTCCTCAACTTATGGCAACTGGTCATAACTTTCATATTGCAAGAAATGCAGTCAAACTTATCACAGAACGAATATGGATCTTCAGCTTGTGCCTCATTGTACTTGCAAGCTCCATATTTTGGCTCACTAACAGCCTTTTTACAAAGACGAGTTAGATGATTTGTTGAGCCACATATCTGAAATGTATTTCTTGGAGCATCTGCAACATAGGCATAGTTGTTGCTTTTGTCCACACCTCTTTTTCCATTCATGTTCCTCTTCTTCTTTCTAGTGTTTTCAGTCTTGATCTTTTTTGTTGGTGTCTTATCATTTTGGTTCACTGTAGGCATCTTCTCACATTCAGTGTTGGGAGTCGATTCTGCATATTTCTTTTCCTTATCTTCATCTGTAATTTATTGATTGATGACCAACTCCACTTCACTGAAATTCACTTCACAAGCTTTAAAAAAAGGTGCATTTATATTCTTAAGCATCACAGGAACATCTTGGTTCACACAATCTTTCCATTTTTCAGCTTTAGTTTAATTGTGAGAATTCAGGGCCTCATAGACCAAACCAATAGCTATATTAGCACATGGTTTGTTTTTCTCATGATACTGACTAATCAACTGAGATGCATTCTTTAATGATTTAAGCTTCAAATCATTTTTTCTCAATTCTTTCTCTCAACACTATTTAAATTTCTCCAACACACTTAAGCTTGTTCTTGAGATACTCATTTTCTTGTTGTTATATCCAAAATTTGGTACAATAGATATCCGGATCAAAGTCGGGTCAACATAACTCTATTTGGGCGGACGCCAAGAAAATAAATTTTCACGGACGACCAAGGATGGACGTCCAAGGAAGGACGGCCAAGGAAATGGGTTTTCCCTTGAAAAGTTAGGGCGAGCCCAAACCTTAGAAAAGTTAGGGCGAGCCCAAACTTTGGACATCTTGGCATAAGCCAAACCCCTTGGACAGCTTGGCACGTGCCAAAAACCCTTGGACAGGCCAGGGCAAGCCCTAACCTTTGGAAAAGTTAGGGCGAGCCCTAAATGTTTGATTGATAGATTCCTTAGACGAATTCCCCGGACATGATTATTTTGACAGATTCACGCATTAGATTTTCACGGAGGTGGTTAAAGCAAGCCCTAACCGTTGAATAAGTTAGGGTGAGCCCTGTAATTTAGAGTGATAAAAGAAAATATCACTGACTGATGACACAGGGTGGCGCCAATATACAGAAATGTTTAGGCCCGCCCCTAGATTTTACTTGGCACGGAATACAATTGCTTGGGCACGCCCTTAGTTTCTACTTGGTGCAAAGTACAACTATTTGTGCGCGCCCTTAGATTGTAATTGGCGTGAAATACAACTTTGACATACTACTTGGACGGGCTCTTTGGATATTTCGAGAAGACGATGGATGATTATTACCAACATATTTTCTTCAAGTACGCTATTCAAGAACTCCTTCCTGTAATGCAACCACACGAAGGAGGTGTCTGCGGTCAGAGACCTCCAGGGGTATGCCTGGACGGAAGGCCTCCTTCTGTAGTCAATGAGTGTCCTCATTGGGGATGTGGGGTAAACTTTGGTGTGTGCTTTGGGAGCTCTATCTCTGTAGTCAATGGGTGTCCTCGTTAGGAGACTTGGGAATATCTTGCACTTTGCACCCCAAAGCTTGGGATCACTTGTCCTACAATCTGGTAGGGGCTCCTTATCCGGGGGACAAGGATGTGTCAAATATTTGGGGTGAACCGGGCTATACCTGCGTCCACGGACTAGAGAGCTGTTAGCGGAGGGTTATCCATGGCCAAGGAGATGCCTTATCCGTGAAGTCTCGAAGCCGCGGACGAGCCTTGGGCCTTTGTGGTTGGGCCTCATCGGCGGACATTCCTAAAGCTAGTAGAAGACGGTTTTTAGTAGGTTTCCTACTGGGCCTCGGGACAAGAGATCTAAGCCCATTATGTTTCTTGTTCCCCAAGATCTATGTTGGCTTGATTCCCTATAAATAGGGATAACCATTGAATAAGTTAGGGTGAGCCCTGTAATTTAGAGTGACAAAAGAAAATATCACTGACTGATGACACAGGGTGGCGCCAATATACAAAAATGTTTAGGCCCGCCCCTAGATTTTACTTGGCACGAAATACAATTGCTTGGGCACGCCCTTAGTTTCTACTTGGTGCAAAGTACAACTATTTGTGCGCGCCCTTAGATTGTAATTGGCGTGAAATATAACTTTGACATACTACTTGGACGGGCTCTTTGGATATTTCGAGAAGACGATGGATGATTATTACCAACATATTTTCTTCAAGTACGCTATTCAAGAACTCCTTCCTGTAATGCAACCACATGAAGGAGGTGTCTGCGGTCAGAGACCTCCAGGGGTATGCCTGGACGGAAGGCCTCCTTCTGTAGTCAATGAGTGTCCTCATTGGGGATGTGGGGTAAACTTTGGTGTGTGCTTTGAGAGCTCTATCTCTGTAGTCAACGGGTATCCTCGTTAGGAGACTTGGGAATATCTTGCACTTTGCACCCCAAAGCTTGGGATCACTTGTCCTACAATCTGGTAGGGGCTCCTTATCCGGGGGACAAGGATGTGTCAAATATTTGGGGTGAACCGGGCTATACCTGCGTCCACGGACTAGAGAAACAGCTGTTAGCGGAGGGTTATCCATGGCCAGGGAGATGCCTTATCCATGAAGTCTCGAAGCCGCGGACGAGCCTTGGGCCCTTGTGGTTGGGCCTCATCGGCGGACATTCCTAGAGCTAGTAGAAGACGGTTTTTAGTAGGTTTCCTACTGGGCCTCGGGACAAGAGATCTAAGCCCATTAGGTTTCTTGTTCCCCAAGATCTATGTTGGCTTGATTCCCTATAAATAGGGATACATAGGCAAATCGCAAAGGGTCGGAAGCGACAACCATAAGGAAACACCACCAACCCTGAGCAATCTCAACCCCCAATTCATCACAACCACCAAACACTGTTCATGTTTCCCGACGAACACTGTTCATAAAATCCGACGAACACTCTTCATAAATTTTGACAAACACTATTCATAAAATCCGACGAACACTGTTTATAAAATCTGACGAGTACTGTTCACATTCTGACGAAGAACCACCATCATAGATCCTGTTTCCGGCTGCGAACATCAAACTTTGTTGCTACCAAATTCCTCCATCAACAAATTAGCGCTAGAAGGAGGGGCTAATCAAGATCATAATCTCTGGAGGAAGAGATGTCTCACCATGATGAAGATTCTTTAAAGCAAAGTCCAAAGGGTAGCCATGGCAAGGTTGCAGGCCACGACCAGAAAGGAAATCCACGGATGAGAACTTTCAGCGACAAAGAAGATCCCCAGATGAGGTTTCGGCCAGGGGGTCGAGCGAGATCTAGGGGAAATTTGGATCTCATATGTAGTATTGAAGATTGAGGTTTTTGGTTTTTGTTGCAGAGTTTCAGTTCTAGGTCTACTCGAAGATGCTGAACTCTGACCAACGATGATGGATGAGAATAATCGGGTGGTGACTCGGAGCAAGATCTGAAAGGGAAAGCTTCAACTTCAAGGAGTTCCCTCGAGATTACATATAAGGGATTATTATTCGAAGATGTTATTTCTGGAATGGCAAAAGGATGGAAACAATGGAGAAGCGAGGCCCCGTGAACCTATGCGTGTGCCCCCTAATTCTCATGGGAATTGTAGGGAGAGGTACCGCAAGGGAGCCCCTCCGCGAGATACGAAGGGAAGCATAATTAAGGATATGGAAGAAACGATCGAAGAATATTGGATCAGCGACAAAGAAACCACCTTTATACTTAGAAGGAGGAAAGTTCAATACAACTACTCAGCTTCGTCATCATTCTCAAGGGCAATAAGAAGAGGAGATGCCCCATGATCCTACGCATGTGCACCCTAATTCCCAAAGGAATCATATAGAGTGGCACTGCGGACATGAACGAGTACCCCCACCAGTTGTAGCAGGAAGATTGGTCTGAAGTTTTGAAAGAGAAGAAGTTTTGAAAGAGAAGAGCATGGATGACTTGATCAACGAGATGTAAGAAACCCACCGGAGGTAGGTCGCGCCTGATAATTTAGGTGGCTTCACATTGTCCTATAGTAGGAAGACAAAGGGCGCGTCTTCATTATAAAAGAAATGCCCAAGCTCATGAAAATGTCAGAATCATTAAAGAAAATATCATGGAAGAACTATTTTATGGTGATGGCAAGGAATAGCATGACGAATGATTAATGAAGACTAAAACCACCAAGTTCAGCAATTTTACGAGTGCCAATTGACAATGAAGGCACGTCCTTACAATTTTGGTGATAGAAATATTAAATTAAAATGTGGGAGCAAATTCAGCATTTGAGGAAAAGTGTATGAAACCAGCACATGAGAGAGAAACTTTTGTTGATGGTGCATAAAATGTACAAGTACAAAGGTGGATATTGCCTATCTACGCTATCATTCAATGACAAATAATGAAAAGTAGTGGTATCCATCAGTAAATGGTCGCCATCAGCAAAAGGGCGCGTCTAGACATGTGGTACAAATACAATATTACCAACATGATAGTTGTACATGCCGGAGACCAGAGAGTATGGATATTTTGTTACTAAAATAAAAGAGGAGTATATTGATAATGCAGTAATAGATTGGGATCCGCTATTGGTTGTAAGCAATCAACAACACTACACCCATATATGCTATCATGTGAGTATACGTAAATGATTGTGAGGAGTTAAAGTTAGTGGAGCTAGCCGTATGACACAAAATTAAAATGCATACATTTTTAAGTTGAAGAATGACGTTCAAATAATTCAAAGTGAAATAATACTATTGGCTAAAGTAATGGAAATTGCGGCGGCAGCATTAAGAAGCCGATTAACAATAACAAATTTGCTATTATTTTAGACTTGATGTGCTAAAGTGATAGAGGAAAATACGGGGACATCGTAGACTACAGCTTAAGCTTCAATGAAGTTGAATATTAGCAAGCCTGTCAGAATAAATAAAGTGTGCATACTTGAGGCATGAAAGTCGACGATTGATAGCTGGGCGCGTCATCTAAAAAAAAGCAGTTATAAAATTCGTAAGTGGAAGCAGTGGATTGAGTAGAAAAATAAAATGAAAATAAAGAAAGTGTTTAATGGTGGTGCGACTTTGAGTATTCATGCTAAGAGTCTAAAATGAAGATATATCTTACAAATAAGAGGGAAAAGAGTGGTCAGGCATATGAGGTCTGTGAAAATTTAGATGGGCATGTCCAAGTTACCATACGGTGTAGCATACTGATGAAGGGCGCACCCTTAAAAATATGTGAACTTAATTAACAGGCGCAATTCCAAGTACAACATTATGAGCCCACTGTGTATGTGTGATTCGCAGTAAGCAAAGAAAGAATTAATGAAAAGATAGTTTGAACTTTCAGGCTTTGGATAAGTGAATAAAGTTTATGAAATTCTTGGGCCGGTCAAATAGGCAATAACATAAAATGACGTTACGTGAACACTGAAACTTCCAAAATAGGTGAGTGATGCAGAGCTTTGCAAGACTATTTTAAAAAAAATATATTAAGCGTGTAAGAGAGGAAGACGCGTCCTTTAGTAAAAACAACGTGAAGCTTGAAGGCGCGCCTTGTTGAAAAGAAAAATATATACACCATGTGCATAAGTGCATATGCCCAGATGCGGATCTGGGGGGTCCAGAGGGGTCCCTGGCCCTCCTAAATTTCCAAATATAATCCAAGTAGTATGTTGAATTCATGCATTTTGCTTCTAAATGTATTTTCTAAAAAATTTCGGACCCTCGAAAATAATTTTCTGCGTCCGCTATGCATATGCAGGTATGCATTGATACATGGTGAAGGCCTAATATGAATAAGCAATTAGGACATAATGGTTGTGAGGAAGAAATAATGAAAGTTGGAGTGGGACCCGCAGAAAAACCAGCAGAAAGGTGTAGACTTCAAATACACAGTACGTGTACGACTGTATGGGGGAGTAATTTACAAAGATTTGGCTTTGGTTCTTTAACGGGATGAAGAAGGCATGTAACACTGGGATGACCATGCTAGATATGGGTCCAAGTAAGGAACTTAGAACAAGGTCTTTCAATGGAGGCGTGGAGCAAAATCTATTATAGATTATTCATGCATGATTGTTGGGTGACGATGTTAAACAATATTTTTACTGGATAATTATATACATCATACAGATGTTAAGTCGTCCTTCAAGCATATTATATATTATAGTATGGGTGAAAAGTTGACATACATCAGAAAAGGCCAGCCTTGGTTGACACAAAAAATAGTAAGACAGAAACATTACATGAGTCGATTACTTGACGGGTCGATTGGCACTTGGTATGCATGCATGCAACTTTGAAGCAAGGAATAATAAAAATATGGCATGTCCCACCCTTTGTACACAGGATTGAAAGATTAGAGTTTATGTTCTATTATTAATAAGGAAAAAAGCACCCAATTTTTAAAGAAAAAGGGAGTAAATTATGAGGTCAAATGCTGCTTTTATATAAATAGTTACAGCTTGATATGCATGGTAAGAGCCGAGAGGGAACTATTCACTACATTGAATGTGAAGGAAGTTTATATGAATGGGCACATTCAATGCCCCATTATTGAAAAAAATATAATCTCCGTGAAGGTGAAGCACCAGGCTTCTATAAAATGTACATGTTTGAGATGGTAATAAAGAAACGTATTTTCTTGGGCAAAAAATACGAAAATATGTGTTAAAATTTAATTGATTTTTCAATCATAAATGCTGATATACCCCCTCTATTTATATCAATTTTATCAATAAAAATATTTCAAATTCATAAAATTTACTGTTTAATGTAGGCACGTATGGATATACTGGACAAATCCATAAAGAAAGGATAATCTTAGTGGGGTCCAAAGCATTAAATGTGTGAAGTTCTGTGAGCATGAATCTTTTTAGGTATTGTTATGGCTAATTGATCTCCCTGTGGAATTATTAAAGGGAGATATAAATTCTAGATATTTAAGTCATGCCTTCACATTATTTATATGTGTATCTTTACGTGGTTGGAGGAAGTAAAATATTCTTGTTTAATAGCAAGTGTATATATCAACAAAAAATGAAAGAGCACTACTAAAGAGGAAGAAATAAAAGGAGCTGCCTAAAATATGATTTGGGGAGATGTTTAAAGTTGGAGAGAAAATACACTCATAAAAAATGGAGGGAAAGTTCCAGATTTTGCCAACGCGTCCTCGGATAAAACATTGAATGAAGAAAGACACAAGAGGAATGCACTAGGTTTCAGAATAGAGAGAAAGACACAAGAAGAGGAACGCACTAGGTTTCAGAGTAAAGACAACCTAAAATTCTATCATAGATGAAATTGAGTAAGGACGTGTCCCGATGCGGGCTCTGTATTGTGTGAATGAAAAAACATACAGCTGATCGATTATTGATGAGGTCATGGATTGGTTTGTGCAAAGAAGAACCAAAAGAACAATATTCAAGAAGCAAACAGGGAAGGGCAGGCTACAGGTGATGCGGAATAGTGCATTAATATCTGAAAAAATATTAACATGGAAAAAAGCAAGGTGTGTCTTCGACAAAAGATGAATGTCTAGGTGGATCATCTTATCAGTTTGTATTCTATGAAAGCTGTATACTTAAACAAACATGGATCTACCCTTGAATAAAAGAAAGAACTAACCAAGAGAAGCAGGGAGCCTTACCCAAATAATAGTGAGGGCGCGCCCATTGGAAAATAATAAATTTTGGATGGGACATGCGTGCCTTGTTGAAGAATAGAGAAGCTTAATATTAGCTATGCATGTATCAAGAATATTATTCTAATGAAAAACTAAAACACATGCGCCGCTCCAGAACAACGGTGAGAGCCCCGGCTTAACAAGGGTGTGGCCCCGTGTCTATGTGAGCCCCTCTACGAAAATAATGATACTACCTCCGTCCCGTCGATTTCTCTATTTTTGCTTTTTGCACGCATTTCAATATTCAAATATTGTTACATAATATTTTTCTGAATTTTTATTTTTAAATAAATGTTTAATGTTTAAATTTTTATTTAGAAAAAAAAATTTCAAAAAAATATTATGCAACTATATGATATTTGAATATTGAAATCGTGTCAAAAAGTGATGTAGATAATTCAATAGGACAGATGGAGTACTAATTTGGAAGCAGGATTTTCTTTGTCTAAAAAGGAAAGGAAGAATACGAAATGATGAAATAAGAGCAGGGGTAATTTTTGTGGAAAGAAAATATATATGATTATATCATGGAATTAAAATAGAATTATATCAGTATTGCTGAAAAAGAAGAGACGAGGACGCGCCTTAAAGTATATGTGCCACCTATACATCCTGCAATTTTAAATTCTGGGGAGTAGATAGCTTGTGTTGACGGAGGAATTTGGTATTAACAAAATTTGAGGTTCGTCGCCGGAATCAAGATCTATGATGGTGGTTCTTCGCCTGAAGTGAGCGGAGTATGGTGGTTGTGATAAATTGGGGGCTGAGATTGCTTAGGGTTGGTGGTGGCTCCTTATGGCTCTCGCTTCCCACCCCTCACAATTTGCCTACGTATCCCTATTTATATGGAATCAAGCCCATGTAGTTCTTGGGGAATAAGAAATCTAATGGGCTTATACTTCTTATTCCCAGGCCCGATCCAGAATCCATTTCCGCTAGCTTTAGGAATGTCCAACTATGAGGCCCAACCGCGAAGGCCCAAGACTCGTTTGTAATCGCAGGACTTCACGGATAATGCATCTCCCTGCGCAAGGATAACATTCCGCTACAGCTATCTCCCTTGAATTACGAACGCAGGTATAGCCACGGTTCACCCCAAATGCCAGACGCGTCCCTATCCCCCGAATGAGGATAACCCACCAGATAGCAGGACAGGTGATCCCAAGCTCTTGGGTGCAAAGTGCAGGATGACTCCAAAGTTCTCCAACGAGGACACCCGTTGAATACAAGAACAGAGTTCCCAAAGCACACACCAAAGTTAACCCCGCATCCCCAACGAGGACACCCGTTGAATACAGGAGGAGGCCTTCAATCATCAGGCATACCCCTGGAGGCATTCAAGCTTTTCACGGACATCCCCCTCCTTGACCGTCTCAAGGAGGGAATTCTTCAAAGAGTACCTGCAACAAATATGTTAGTGAAAATAATCCTCCATTGCTCCTTCCACGTTTGTCTTGCTTTAAAATTACTCTTGATCATGCATTCTTCACACATAGGACGCGTCCTGAACGATTGGGCGCGTCCTGACGCTACGAACTCCACATATTGCTATATCTTCCAAGTATCTCTATTTGCTTTGTCTTGAATGAGAACAAGCTAAACCATCCCAAAGTGTGCATCTCCAGGAGGCAGGACGCGTCCTCCCCTTGTAAAATACACATATTCTCCTTGCATGACAACCTTATTACCTGTACAGCTCATCTCATTATTTTTACTTATCAGGGCGCGTCATGCGCCTTGGGCGCGTCCTCCTCCTTTCAATATCTTCCTCCTCATCTCTTTACATGACAACCCAAAATACAGCCTACACAATCATGGATGCATCCTACATATACAGGGCGCGTCTTCGCTTCATACAATGTAGACCAAAACCTAATTATTCATCTTCTTGCCCCAATTCAATTCCAATTGACCCGTATTTGACCCGAGATGATCCAATACCAAATTTTGGCTATAACAACTACCCCCCGAATTCCATATGAAGTTGGAAACAAAATTGGAATTCTAATATCTACATCCAAGCAAAAATTTGTGTCATCCTCCACTTGTATGAGTATGCGTCTTCTGCATCTTCCTCTATGAAGGCGCATTCTCAATTAAGGTCGCGTCTTCGGAATCTTATCCTCCTTATTGACCATGACGGCGCGCTCTCACTCTTTGCCGCGTTCACAATTGTCATTCATATTTCTTCCTGCCTTCACCTATGAATACCCCTTCTCTTTTTGATAACTTTAACCTTGGTTTGTCTAGACATGTTTACCACTTATGTACCATATATCTAAGCTTACATGAGCTAACTCTGCGTAAGAAACAAGAGAATTTGTATAAAAGCGTGCACCTCACATACCTTGGAAAAGCACAATCCATTAACAAAGGTTTGATGATTCTCTAACTTTTTCATCCCAATATTGGTCTCCCATGAGCACGCCTTAAACTGAAAGGGTCATCGTATGAGGGCGCACTCTAAGGAAAGCGCGACCAGAATAAAACACTAGCTCTCTGATCTTCAAGTAATAAATAATCTTTGACACAAGGAGGACGTGCCTTGTTGGTGATAGTGATCCTTCCACCGATGACACAATACCATTCTATATTTGATTTCCTGCTTCTTTCCAAATCATGACTCCAAACCGCTGATCTCATCTTTTCCACAAATAGCATGATTCATTTATTCAAATCAAATTCAAAACTTTTACAATCTTCTTCAATCATCTATTTTTAGAGGGCGCGCCCTTTAAAGAGGCGACGTCTTCCTCAAATAATTAATATCATTAGAGGGCGCGTCCTCTTTACGAGGAGCGTCTTGCTCGATGAGAGGAGCGTCCACGTCGACAAGGGTATCATTATTGGAGGGCGCGTCCTCTATGAGAGGAGCATCCACCTCCACAAGGGGAATCACCCTTGGAAGGCGCGTCTTCTCTAAGAGGAGCGTCTACTTCGATAAGCTAACATCCTTGGAGGGCGCGTCCTCTCTAAGAGGAGCGGCTTATCTCGACAAGGTCTTCATCTTTGGAGGGCGCGTCCTCTCTAAAAGGAGCGGCTTATCTCGACAAGGTCTTCATCCTTGGAGGGCGCGTCCTCTGTCAGAGACGCATCCTCCTCGACAAGGGTATTCATCCTTGGAGGGCGCGCCCTCTGTCAGAGACACATCCACCTCGATAAGGGAAATCATCCTTGGAGGGCGCGTCCTCTGTCAGAGACGCATCCACCTCGACAAGGGAACTCATTCTTTAAGGGAGCTACCTCTGTAAGAGGCGCGTCTACCTCGACAAGCTAACATCCTTGGAGGGCGCGTCCTTTCTTAGAGGAGCGACTTATCTCGACAAGGTCTTCATCCTTGGAGGGCGCGTCCTCTCTAAGAGGAGCGGCTTATCTCGACACGTTCTTCATCCTAGGAGGGGCGTCCTCTGTCAGAGACGCATCCACCTCGACAATGGAAATCATCCATGGAGGGCGCATCCTCTGTCAGAGACGCATCCACCTCGACAAGGGAATTCATTCTTTGAGGGAGCTACCTCTGTCAGAGACGCATCCACCTCGACAAGGGAAATCATTCTTTGAGGGAGCTACCTCTGTAAGAGGCGCGTCTACCTCAACAATCTAAAATCCTTGGAGGACGCGTCCTCTTTAAGAGGAGCATCTACCTCGACAAGGGTCTTCTACAAAATCTCCATGTAACAAAACTAAATCAAAGATCAATATTTTTTTAGAAGGCCTTTATCTTCAACAAAGCTCAAGCGATGCAGAAACTATCTCTTGTTGAAACATCTCCCAACGAGGCGTCTCACGAAGTGGCATCTGATAAAGGGCATCTCACTCTCAGAGATATTTTCTTGAAGTTGAGCGTTTCCTTAAACATGAGTATTTTTCCGACCTTAAGCATCTCTCTTCTTTTTAGGAAAAGCCATGTACCTTACTCATGTGGCAATATGTAACACCACAGAACTAATGAGAGGTAACCTACCCCCCGAGCGTGCACCTTGTCAAAAGTACTTTGTAGACTCATCTTCCTCATCTGAACTAATGCAACTCCCACATTCCCTTTTTGCTAAAGACAACCAGGTGACCTTGGTAGTCATATCGAAAGAAGAAGCCTTAACATATGAGCCAGATATGCTCAGGGCGCGTCCTGAAAACTCACTCAGATTATTGAGGATGTGAGGGCGCGTTCGCTAAAACTAAACTCTCGACGTACTAGGATGATCATTGTACTTCATTCGCTTCTTTATAAATCATGTATGTAATGTCGAGGAAGATCACATGGCTATTTCAATGAAGGCGCGCCTTGAAAGAGATAGCCTTGGAGAGTTTACTTATAACTGTTGAGGATATAACATTATATCCTTAGATGGATGAGCTCATTCATGTCCTGGGGCCTCACCTTGACAATCAAGGGGCGCATCCTAGGATTCATGGTACCTCTAATCTGATAGATTCTTTTCTCTTGAAGTTCCAATATTAAGATTCTCCTTGTGGTCAATAAAGTTCACCTCACCATCAATATTTTTTTTTTCGAGGGCGCGCCTTAAAGAAAGGGCGCGTCTTGAAAGATGAGGAATTAGTTTCAGTCGAGCCATTCTTCAAGTAGTGACTATAACTCATCTGATTATCATGACATCTTCATTGAAAACTTCCATAGACTTTTTCTTCTGAGGGCGCGCCCTAGGAGGGCAATTCTCCACTGAATGTTTCACATGCAGAAGGCGCGCCTTAATATATTGTGACGCAGCACTTGGTAACTCATGAGATTTTTTCCTGATAAGATTTCCTACCTACAATAAACACAATTAATATGGAGCTTGGAATGTTACCTGGAGGACGCGTCCTAGAGGGACGGACGTGTCCAGTCGGTGAATTTTCCTGGAATTTGCTGAAAGTCATCTGGGCCCCAAATTTTTTAATCAAGGCGCGTCCTAAGAGTTTGTGGGGATTTTCTTCATGCCAAATCTCTTTCCCAATCCTCTTCCTGCACAAGTCCCAAAAACAAGTAATGGAAAATACAACGAAACTAGTTGAGTATTACCTTGAGGGATCTTGTTAAAGGCGATGACTAGCTCATGATAGTAATGCCTTCTTCTTGGAGTGTTTTCCTCCCGATCGTCCTCAGATTTGCGCCTGATTAAGTCTTCTGAACTGAATAGTGTTCTCAAATCTTCTAAATCAAATAGAATTGTTCAGTCTTCTCGTTGGAATAGGATTCTCCAATCTTCTAAATGGAATAGGATTCTCCAATCTTCTAATTAGAACATGATTCTCCCATCTTCTAGATAGAATAGAATTCTTCAATTTTCTAATTAGAATAGGATTCTTCAATCTTCTATACCAAATAGGTTTCTCCCAATCTTCTTAATGGAATGGGTTTCTTGCAATCTTCTAAGCCAAATAGGATTTTTTGGTAAAAATTCGTAGCTGCTGTTTTCCTCTGTTTCCGGGCTGCTCAACTTGGATTGTCCTATCCATATCATCTCTGAATTAAAGAGAATTCAATAAGCTTCACGTAGGCTGTAAGATCGTTCAAATCTGACTTACGGAACTCGAGATACGGCCCAAACAGTGTAAGCAAATCGCTTAACCCACCAAATCAAAATTTTTCATCCAACTTTGCTCCTTTGTGGCCATGGTTGTAAACTTCAACCCTCATGGCTGGAAATCATCATCCATGGATCTCCCTTGTGGCCGTGGATACTACATTCAAATCTCCTTCTACCCCCTGGCCAAAAATATTTATTTTACAGATCTCCTTCGTGGCCGTTGTATGCAACTCCTCCGTGGCTATTCTTCAATTCTTGCGTCATAGAACCTTCATCGTGACGAGACATCTCTTCCTCTTGACATTATGATCTTGATGAGCACCCCTCCTTCTAGTGCCAATTTGTTGACGGAGGAATTTGGTATCAACAAAATTTGAGGTTCGTCGCCGGAATCAAGATCTATGATGGTGGTTCTTCACCTGAAGTGAGCGGAGTATGGTGGTTGTGATAAATTGGGGGCTGAGATTGCTTAGGGTTGGTGGTGGCTCCTTATGGCTCTCGCTTCCCACCCCTCACAATTTGCCTACGTATCCCTATTTATAGGGAATCAAGCCCACGTAGTTCTTGGGGAATAAGAAATCTAATGGGCTTAGACTTCTTATTCCCAGGCCCGATCCAGAATCCATCTTCCGCTAGCTTTAGGAATGTCCAACTATGAGGCCCAACCGCGAAGGCCCAAGGCTCGTTTATAATTGCAGGACTTCACGGATAATGCATCTCCCTGCGCAAGGATAACATTCTGCTACAGCTATCTCCCTTGAATTATGAATGCAGGTATAGCCACGGTTCACCCCAAATGCCAGACGCGTCCCTGTCCCCCGAATGAGGATAACCCACCAGATAGCAGGACAGGTGATCCCAAGCTCTTGGGTGCAAAGTGCAGGATGACTCCAAAGTTCTCCAACGAGGACACCCGTTGAATACAAGAACAGAGTTCCCAAAGCACACACCAAAGTTAACCCCGCATCCCCAACGAGGACACCCGTTGAATACAGGAGGAGGCCTTCAATCATCAGGCATACCCCTGGAGGCCTTCAAGCTTTTCACGGACATCCCCCTCCTTGACCGTCTCAAGGAGGGAATTCTTCAAAGAGTACCTGCAACAAATATGTTAGTGAAAATAATCCTCCATTGCTCCTTCCACGCTTGTCTTGCTTTAAAATTACTCTTGATCATGCATTCTTCACACATAAGACGCGTCCTGAATGATTGGGTGCGTCATGACGCTACGAACTCCACATATTGCTATATCTTCCAAGTATCTCTATTTGCTTTATCTTGAATGAGAACAAGCTCAACCATCCCAAAGTGTGCATCTCCAGGAGGCAGGACGCGTCCTCCCCTTGTAAAATACACATATTCTCCTTGCATGACAACCTTATTACCTGTACAGCTCATCTCATTATTTTTACTTATCAGGGTGCGTCCTGCGCCTTGGGCGCGTCCTCCTCCTTTCAATATCTTCCTCCTCATCTCTTTACATGACAACCCAAAATACAGCCTACACAATCATGGATGCATCCTACATATACATGGCGCGTCTTCGCTTCATACAATGTAGACCAAAACCTAATTATTCATCTTCTTGCCCCAATTCAATTCCAATTGACCCGTATTTGACCCGAGATGATCCAATACCAAATTTTGGCTATAACAGTTTGCATGTTAAAAGTAAGGAAAATGAAAGTCTGGGGGTGGTGCTTTCATATAATTGAAGCCATGATATGGGTTTGATACTTTCAGTAAGCAACAAGATGACAGAGCTATGTTGGTTGGGACAAATTGATGCACACAAATATAGAGGCTGGTAAAGACCTATTTTTTCCACGAGAGATAAAGAAAAAAAAACTTAATGAAGTGATTTTTTTAGAAGGGCACGTCCTCATACAAATAAAGAAAGAAAAAGTCGTTCGAATTAATAGGAGAAAGATCAAACCAGGGGAACTAAAGCATGGTGGGATTGACATGAAATAAGACGATTGAAGAATATGTATACTTTACAACTTTGTGGAGCCTGCACAAGTTATAAATTAAAGGCCTTATCGAAGAGGACTGAATACATCAAGTGATGACTAAGTTCTTTGCAAAAAGGATGACATAGTTTCGGGCCGTCCATATTTTTTAACAAAAAAAATGAGTACATGACTTTTTAATGATTTTGAGGAATAAGGTGAGGGAACCATGTCGGTTCCGGTTGAGACCAAACAAAGTCAGGGAATATTGCTTGGTCTACGTGCTAAATTACAGTGGATGCGCCCTATGATGTGTGTTGTGTATAGATACAGAAGTATGTACATGGTTAATTCACAAAATCAATGACCGATGACCGATAATAAAGTGGGATTCACGGATGAGTTATGAAGGAACGATGAAATAGTAAGATGGATAGTAAGATGGTGGCGTTGCACATGTATAAGGACGTGCCTTTGGAAATCACAGTGGCTTGTTAGATGAACAAAGGAAAAATTAATATATTATCAAAAAACGCTGTGTATCTTTTATCATGAAGGCTGTCAAGTGCGCGCCTACAGCGAAATTAAGGACATGGTGGGAACATTGACAATTTGTAAGCCCGTCAACTCAAGTAGCATGCACATTATGTTACCCCAAGAAATTTGCTGGTCACTAGAGCCGGCCAAACGAACGGGCCGTGCATGCCGGACCGAATATTTAACGGGTCGGTTTATTTACAATTGGAATCGCGAACGGCCCGGGTAAATAAACGGTCTGTGCCGTGCCGAGCCGGTTATTAACACAGCTGAACTGTGTACGGACCGCGAATCAAGCGAATAAAATGGTTCATTTGGACCGCCTGTTAACCGGCGAATACAGACGAATACAGGCGGCGAATAGTTTATTGTTTTGTATGCCTTGAACAGCAGCCAATCTGTTTCCCTTTTCTTTTTACTTTCTTTTTACTTTTTACTTTTGTATTTTACTTTTGTTTTTTTCTTTGTTTTTTATGGACACGTTTTTATTATTTATTTTTGTTTTTTTTTTGTTTTTTTTGTTTTGTACACATATATGTACAAATGTTAGTTTAGTTTAGTTTTTACCTTTTTTTCTGTTAAAAAATTAGTTTTATTACTATTATTATTATTATTATTATTATTATCCTCACATATAATAATATGCTTCCACAAAAGGGTTTGAGGATGCGTATAGCAATTTGCTCGTGGATAATGATACCCACAATTTTCTCTTTTTCAAAGTTCATCCACTTTTCTCAACTCTACAAATAGTTTATTACTATTATTATTATAATTATCCTCAACCTCAATCAATTAATTGAACATGGCAGAAGTTGTGGTTTTAGCGAGGGTTAGGCGGGCCGAATAACCGCGGTTAGGCGGGCCAATTAATCGTTTTATAAATATTTATTCAGATGCGGCTTTGGCGAGCGGTTCTGGGCCGGTTCCGGTTTCAGATTTTATAATTCGTGTTCGGCTCGTGTGGATTCACGGTTAGTGCCGATTATTGAACCGACACGTGGCGAGACGAGTCTGGCGAATTTTTGGCGAGCCGAATTACGTTCGGGCCGAGCCAAACCGCTCGTTTGGCCGGCTCTACTGGTCACCGATATGCGATGGTAAAAGGAAACCTACAATAAAGGTGCAAGTAAACAAATATAGCAAAGACATTCAAAGCTGTTAATTAAGGCCGAAAAACGCGCACCCAAATAAATGTTGGCAATGAGTCGTGTACGGGCTCAAAGTAAATGTATAAACATGGATATACGTGCTTTCATGGTGGTTTCAAACCGATCATTGCTAGTTCCGGAAGCGCCCGGTATATAAAGATTCAAAGTGTAAGAACATCTATTCGCGTTGTGGAATTTTAACTAGAGGCTCAAGCCAAGTCAAGCCAAGGTTGTGGAAATGGCAATCAAAATAAATATAATCGGCAAGGAACAAAGGATTGACCAAGATATTCCATTCGGGTGTACCCTTGGGGGTAGGGAACCTCTTATTATTTGCACGGAGTCATAAAATGATATATGTGGACGATAGATGGGATTTTACCAAGGTCGAGAAAACGTCCAAATCAGGAAAATGCCCAAATCAAGGAAATATAGTGATATTTGCTGATGTGCGGTCTCAGACCGTATCTTTTAAGGCAATTGAACAATCGCTAGCTGAGACTAAGAAGAAGAATGATGTGAGCAATTCCAATGGATGATCTAAGAGAAGGCATAAGTTAGCAAGTCCAGAATATTGGTGTAACGCTCATAGTCCTAATAGAGTCAACGCTACCAGCTCGCGAAGGGAATGAAACACGCAGTCGAACTTTTAATGTTGAAAAATGGTTCAAGGATCAACATTGTTGAGGAGTCTATGATGGAGCGTGAAGTAGATATGGTGCAGCAAATTAATGAATGGAGAAAGGTTGGAAGGACGGATGAATTATTTTAAATTTTGAATAACCCTCCAGAGATTGATGCTCCTCCAGAAGAGGACGCGCCCTCACGATATGCAATTATTAGAAGCCTTGCCTTGTCCTGAGGTTGGTGCTCCTCCAAAGAAGGACGCGCCCTCAGGCTCTGCAATGATTGAAGTTTTGCCTTGTCCTGAGGTAGATGCTCCCAGTAAGGAGGACGCACCCTCAAGTGAAAAGATGATCATCGAAGATCCCCAGGATATTGATTTTGATTCAGGTTCAAAAATTCCCCCAAAAATATTGGTCTTAGAATTGGTTTTGATACATGAAGGTTCTGTAGAAGACCCTTGTCGAGGTAGATGCTCCTCTTATAGAGAACGCGTCTTCTAAGGATGAAAATCTTGTCGAGGTAGATGCTCCTCTTACAGAGGTCGCGCCCTTCAAGGATAAAAACCCTTATCGGGGTAGATGCTCCTCTTACAGAGGACGCACCCTCATGATTAAGGATAACATAATCTTTTTCTTAGGGTTTAAAGATAATGGGGATAAATGTCTTCCACGATTAACGTATTAATCGGATAAAATTCTTTGGTTGCGCCCTAAAAGCTACACCAAATAGGTGTGCCTTATTAAGAAAATGACACGTACAAATTTTTTGAAGCCGAGAAAGTTAAAAATTCCAATCCCATTTCCAATGACATATGGAATTTGGGGGGTAGTTGTTATATCCAAAATTTGGTACAAGAGATATCCGGATCAAAGTCGGGTCAACATAACTCAATTTGGGCTGACGCCAAGAAAATGGATTTTCACGGAAGACCAAGGATGGATGTCCAAGGAAGGACGGCCAAGGAAATGGGTTTTCACTTAAAAAGTTAGGGCGAGCCCAAACCTTGGAAAAGTTAGGGCGGGCCCAAACTTTGGACAGCTTGGCACGAGCCAAACCCCTTGGACAGCTTGGCACGTGCCAAAACCCTTGGACAGACCAGGGCAAACCCTTACCTTTGGACAAGTTAGGGAGATCCCTAAATATTTGTTTGACAGATTTTTTGGACGAATTCCTCGGACATGATTATTTTGACAGATTCACACATTGGATTTTCACGGAGGTGGTTAAGGCAAGCCCTAATTGTTGAATAAGTTAGGGTGAGCCCTATAATTTAGAGTGACAAAAGAAAATATCATAGGCTGATGATACAGAGTGGCGCCAACATACAGAAATGTTTGGGCGCGCCCCTAGATTTTACTTGGCATGGAATACAACTACTTGGGCACGCCCTTAGTTTCTCTTTGGCGCAAAGTACAACTGTTTGTGCGCGCCCTTAGATTGTAATTTGGCGCGAAATATAACTTTGACATACTAATTGGACGGGCTCTTTGGATACTTCGGGAAGATGATGGATGATTTTTACTAACATATTTTCTACATGTACTCTATTGAACAACTCCTTCCTATAATGTAACCATAGGAATGCGGTGTCCGCGGTTAGAGACCTCTAGGGTATGCCTGGACGGAAGGCCTTCTCATATAGTCAATGAATGTCCTCATTGAGGATGTGGGGTAAACTTTGGTTTGTGCTTTGGGAGCTCTATTTCTGTAGTCAACGGGTGTCCTCGTTGGGAGACTTTGGAGTATCTTGCACTTTGCACCCAAAAGCTTCAGATCACTTGTCCTGTAATCTGGTAGGGCCTCCTTATCTGGGGGACAAGGATGTGTCCAATATTTGGGGTGAACCACGGCTATACCTGCGTCCACGGACTAAGAAAACAGCTAGTAGCGGAGGGTTATCCTTGGCCATAGAGATGTCTTATCCGTGAAGTCTCGAAGTCACGGACGAGCCTGGGGCCTTTGTGGTTGGGCCTCATCGGCGGACATTTCTAAAGCTAGTAGAAGACGGTTTTCAGTAGGTTTTCTACTGGGCCTCGGGATAAGAGATCTAAGCCCATTAGGTTTCTTGTTCCCCAAGAACTACGTTGGCTTGATTCCCTATAAATAGGGCTATGTAGGCTAATTGCAAGGGGTCGGAAGCGAGAGCCATAAGGAGCCACCACCAACCCTAAGCAATCTCAGCCCCCAATTCATCACAACCACCAAACACTGTTCATGTTTCCCAACGAACACTGTTCATAAACTCCGAAGAACACTATTCATAAAATCCAACGAACACTATTCATAAAATTTGACGAGTACTGTTCACGTTTTTCGACGAAGAACCACCATCACAGATCTTATTTCCGGCTACGAACCTCAAACTTTGTTGCTACCAAATTCCTCCGTTAACACTTGTTTTACTGCTTCAAGACCATAGAGCTGCAGTTCTAGCTCATTCTCTCAATTTCAAGTTTTTCATTAATTTTTGACAGCTTATTCACTTCCTCCGTAGCTGACATCATGGTTGTATGAATGTGAAACATTTCTACAGTCATTTTCTCAACAGTTTCCTTATATTGTGTAACATTTATATCTATGGTAGTTATGATAGGTACATCATATTTAGATGCAGATGATTCTGCTTTCTCCAAGGCCATAAGAGCATAAATTCATGTTTTGAACATCACATGTATCATCCCAACTTTTGCCCTTTATAATATAAGCTTTTTCCTGTTGCTTTCTCAAGAGTTCTTCATACTTTGCTTCCAGTTCCAAATAAGCCTTGTCTTTCTTCACCTTCTTTGGCTTTCTGCACTCTGTGACAAGGTGACCAAGTTCATCACAGTTGTAACACCTTATTTTTTATCTATCCGCAGATCCTGACTTGTAGCCACCTTTGCCAGTTGCATTGAACTGAGTTTTTCCTTTTCAATTTATGTTGTTGGATGTTTGGCCTTTAGTCTTCCAATACTTGGGCTTTTTAACTCTAATGTTTGAAAATTTTCTTGCAAGGTAAGCCATTGACTGATCCATTTTATCCAGTTCATAAAGAGTATAAAACTCATCCTTTTCAAGCTCCAAAATGACTTTTTTTGTGGCTCCTTATTTTTCTGCTCAACAGCTTGAACAACTTGAGTCTGGGTTCCAGTTCATCTTCAGAATTTTATTGTCTTTTACTACCAAGACACTTGACACATCCACAACATGCCCTTGACTAGCTTTCAATGACTTCCTCTGCAACATTTCCAGCTCATAGGTCTTGAGAATACCATATAAGATCTCTAAAGTTATTCTGTATAAATCTTCCATGTCTTATTGCATATATCTTTTATTCTAGGTGATCAGGAAGAGTGAGCAAAAATTTTAGTTTACCTCCTCAGCTTCATAATACTTGTCATGAAGCTGCAAATCATTTATCAGTTTGTTGAACCTCTCAAAAACCTCAGTTATGCCTTCCTTTGGTTTAGTCATAAAACCCTCATACTGTGAAACCAAAATTCTTCTTTGATTAGATCTAAACTCTTCTATTCCTTCACACAAGATCTATTTCTTCTCCCAGATTTGTTTAGCTGACTCATAATTGATAATATTATTGTACATTATATTATCAAGAGACTCAATTAGTATGAGTTGTAAGCCACTGTACAGTGCAACCTTCTCTTTCTTTGGTTCTATGTAGGTAGAGGGGTCTTTAGGTGATAAGTGTGCATGTATTACCATGTCTACATCTATTTCTTCAAGAAACTTTTTCATAGGAATAAAGGGTCCATGCCTGAGAATCTCAATATACATTAGATTGACCATCCTTATCAACAATATCATTTTCTTTTTCGATAAGATGTAGTTTATCTTGTCAAAGACAATTATCTTGATACTGCTTATTTTCTCTGCACTTATACTTTCAAGATCTTTATCTGTTTTTTTTCATATTTTGCTCTGATACCACTTGTTAGATATTGAGTGCAATAAAAAATATAACACATAGGGGGGGTGAATGTATTTTCTTGGATTTTAATTAACTTAAAAATGTTTGGCTTATAATTGAACAAAATAGATCTAAACTTGTAGTGATAAAATGTTTAACTGTAAACACACAAACAAATTATCAAAAACTCACTTGATTGTATTAATTAATTTTGTTTTACTACAAATATGTGTTCTTAGAAATAAGAACTCAACTACAGATCTTGAGAGAGAATCCAAGGTATTTTCTAGATCTGTTTAATACATCTAAACTAAAGACCCGTGCATGTTTTATAGACCAACAACACGGGTATACAAAATTTACACTAAAATGTACTAACACACTTTCCAGTGTTAGCAAATCTGTGCAGAATCTTGTAGGTCTGTGACCCTCCTTTGTCCAGTAAATCTTGGCCCTTCATCTTGAATTCTTCAACCTGCATTTGTAGACTTTCCAATTTAGTGATAAAATTATTTGTTGACTGATAATCTTGAATATTGAATTTATCTGCATTATGAATTTTGAGATAGTTTGTCGAGATCTCTTTTGTTCTATAGAGATGTCACATATCGATAAGTATTATGACTTATCGATATCTTGTGTTCTTTATATGTGTCTTTGACTTGTTGAGGTCTCCAATTTTCTACATTTAGCATGACTTGTCAATATCTCCAGTTCTCTACATAGACTTTTGACTTGTCAACATCTCTAGATCTATACATGAAGATTTGGTTTGTCGATATCTTTAAATCTTTACATGAAGAAATTACTTGTCGATATCTCCAGTTCTCTACATGTTCTTTTTAACTTATCGATATCTGAGATCTCTAAATGCATATTGACTTATCGATATCTCTTGGGACTTCTCTACAAGTCATTTTGGACTTCTCGACAGACTTCTCGATATCCCTTGATCTGTGACTTGTTGAAATCTGAACATTTTTTCTAGAACAACATTATTAAAATCCAAGCTGCTACAACTGTTTCTGAGGCATGATCATGATTTGATCTTCTTTCAGAGTTTATTCCTTAGTTTGAAGACTATTCACAGAAAAATCCTCAAGTCTAATCTACTTAACATTTTTACAGACTCAAAAAATATAATTACATAATACAAATTAGAGTATCATACAACTCCTCCTTAGGGTTGTCAATATGACTTAGTCTTGTTATTTACATGCATGTATTGCACAACAATGATGTTATATCATTTTTTTCGAAAAGAAAAATTATCATTGCATATTTGTTAAGCAAATTAGCTAAACATTTCCCTTCCCTTTTTTAAAATGTCCGCTCTAATAGCTCTGAATAAATTAAATACATGAGTTCACAATGATGATGCGGAAGAAATGTAATTGTTGTATGATGCAGAAGCAAGTTTTGAGTGGTGTTTCATTTAAGCATAGATGTGGTTATCTACTACTAGCTCTAAGACTGATGAACACTTCTTTTCGTGTTTGGTCTGGACATTTAAAATGAATATACTAGGCTAATTGATTTTGTTTTACATTGTGATGCATACAAACCCTTCCCTCTTACATGGTTTTTTTCCTTGGTAATTGAACAGAGTCATATACTCATCTTATCTGGGACAAGTTTTCAACCTTTCACATCTCCCAGAGGTAACTAGGGAGATATCACTTGATCAAGAAAAGAGGTTAATGGATTCTACATGAATCGTTGCATATTATATATATTTTTAACTATAATGCTTGTATTTTGGAACATAGGAAACGAGGGCGATACATTACCATTAGACCAAGAGGTCAATGGGTTCTTACCTGGATTGTTGTCTATCCTATATTTTCAACTACGATACTTGCATTTTGGAACATAGAATATGATGGACGCGGTAGTAATTCAAATTACTTAATAAGATTACAACAACATGATAGTATCTTGTCCTAGCCTTTCACTTTTTATAACACGTCTGGTGTTTGTAAATTGCAATATGTAATTTTGTGGTGTAATTTTGTGATGTCATGTAACATACACAAAATTCAACTAAATTAGATATTGTTTTGGCAATGTCATTCAAGAGCTTTTTGATACATGTTGTGGTGAACATATAATAATAGAGAATATTTTGTGGTGTCATATATAAAATATACACGAAGTTCAAGTAAATTAGATATTGTGTAATATCAAAAAAAAATTGTCAAATATATAGATCCATATAAACAAAAATCATAGGAAGTAGAAACCGTCAAAGCAATATTTAAAGAACCAAAAATCAATTCGAAAACAGTACTGCCACCCTTAAAATGAAATTTCGTATTTAAATTGTTGTATAAAGTATATAACAATATGAATTTTCCTTGTTAAATTGGTGTTTATATGGCACTGTGGGTAATCTGAGTATAATTTAGAAAACCCAAATACAATTTCTGTTTATTTCAAAACAATGAAATAGTTCAGAACACTACTTTTGCTAAAATATTAGCCAATTGTTTATCATCCCTTTTTATCAATGATTTTCTTACTACTTCCTATAGCACAAACCGTTGCACTTTTCTTTAAAAAAATACTGACAGACTTTCACTTGATTCTCCTGAAAAGCCAGACACTCAGAAGTAGTTAACTTGTACAAAAAAGGAAAAAAGTACAAGAGGGAAAATTGTTTTGGAAGGTTGAAAGAGAAATCATGGCACCCGGACTTTTTTGACACACTTCAATAAAAAATTTACTTTTTTGGCACAGCCATTCAAAAATTTCCAGAAATGGCACAGAACGCCACTTCTTCCGGGGTTCACCCCTAGAGGCCCAGAAGAAGTGGCGTTCTTGGGTGTTTAATTTTTTTTTCCTTTCCTCCCCGGATTGACTTGCAGTTGTCTACAAGTTTTTCTAAATGGAAAATATTCAATGGATACCTAGTTTTGAGGTCTAATATTAAATTGAAAAAATTTTATTTTGGTATAATTTTTTTTTCTTCGGTAGTCATGCAAACCTATTTTTAGTATGTAATTTTTGTTTTTTTTAAAAAGTGTATATATGACTTTTTTGAATTCAAAAAGGGTACCTTACGAGTCGGCAACGATTTTATTTTTATGAAAATACAATTGCACGGGTTTTTCAAAAGTAGTGGATTTTTTTTTGTAATAGAAAACAATAACATCAATTACGTAAGTGAATACAATGTTCTTATCTGTTACTAAAAGTAACAAGATAAAATCGACTTGTCAACTTTTAAAAGTCCGAATCTTCAGACAAATATGAAAAGAAGTTAAAATAAGTATTGTGTGTACGAAAAGGATATGCAGATTTTCTAAATTCACAGGAGTAGGCACATGCAATTTTTTAAAATGATTTGACAAGTCAACTTTTGTTCTGAAATGAACGACACAATTGAATACTTTCATCTTAAAATTTATAGGTTTAATAACATCAATTATTTCCACATTCCTAACTGCACAACTTAATATTACATTTTAACCATGTAAAATTATGCATATAAATAGCTGCAAAACTATAAGTCATCAATTAAATTTCCCCCTTTCTACTATTTCATTTTCTAAATTTTGAGACTGCTACAGTCAGGTCATGGACAAGGGCAAGGGACACGCTAGTTGTAATGTCCGAAAAAAATTATGTAATTATTTTTATCAATAAATAATTATTATGTGATTATTATGTGAATTTTGGTGAATTATTCGATAATTGATATTAATATTTGGGTGTTGATATCTGATAAAATTAGGATGTTATAATTTCTAATTATCCAGAATTAATAATGATTATTTTTACGTAATTATAAAATTACTTTTTAGAATTGGAAATCGTTCCACTTCAACCGTTTTTGCGTTTTTACAACCCGAAACTCTTCCGAAAACTCCTTTCTAACCTAATCTGATAATTCTTAACACTTTTCATGTTTTGACTTTTTCGATCCGGGGTACGGTTTGATCCGTACGAGTCCTGGCATGAAATTTTCGATACGCTAATCATTTTTATAGACCGATAAAACCTGGATTCGCAAAAGACGGGATAATGTTACTTTATTTTTGTATAAAGTGTTTTATAAGAGGCCCTGTTTTGATAATTATCCAAATCTGGTATTAAAATTTTATCGTTATATAGTTACTTAGTGGCTAAGTAACCTAATTTCGATCCGATATGTAAATGTAATTATTGAATTATTAAATAAATAAAATATGTGATGGACCTGTCAGCTATGTATTGCAATATTATTAATCATATTTGATCAGTTGGGTACAAAGATTTGTGATATAATTAATTATTGAGCGGTATGAATTCATTTTGTTTTTAAAATGATTTTATTCTCATAAATGCAAAAATTGTCTCAAAAATTATTTTTGTTACTTTATAATTTTATTTATTATTTTTAGGAGTTTATAAAATTTGGAAATCAATATTTTATTTATTATTAATCTTTAAATGATTTTCTGATCTCATTTAATTGTAAAATCAGTATTTAATTCCAGAATGCTTCAAAAATCATGAAAATTTTATTTTATTAACTTTTAAACATTTCTAGAATTTTAAAATTATTCCGGTAATTTTCTGGCCTTTATTTACTCGCACGTTTATTCGTTAAAATACGGGTTTGATGTAAATTCCAAAAATGATTCAAAAGTCATCAAACTTTTATTTCGCTAACTTTTAAATATTCCGAGAATTGTGGTATGTAATCTATAATTTCTCGACAAAATATTGCACGATATTGCTTTGTTAATTTACGAGAACACGAATCAGAATATCGGGGGAAAAAGAGAGAGATAAATCAGTATAAACCAAGGCAAACTAGTAGGGGATAATTACAGCTTCTCTCTCATCAAACTCTCTCTCTTTCACGGCCTATCACCACCGCCTACATCCCTGTTCAATTTTTTTATTTTATTTTTACAAACTCGACTTCGAATTTGTGCTGGGTCAGATACTTCGCTGTGATTTGGTGAGTATATGTTCATGGTGCAGGTGCCCTGTTCTTTCCCCTCTCACCGCCGCCCCTCTCCGGCGAAGTGGTGGTGGCGCGTGGGGGAG
Source organism: Apium graveolens (assembly GCF_009905375.1). NCBI lineage: Eukaryota > Viridiplantae > Streptophyta > Magnoliopsida > Apiales > Apiaceae > Apium > Apium graveolens. The sequence goes on from NC_133651.1 coordinate 268,295,154, forward strand.
GGGTTTCATCCCTGGTTGTTCTGTGATGCTCTTGCTGCGTATATATACATACGTAAGTAAGTATATGCTTGTGTATATTGTGTTGTTGTACCGTTTCGTTTTGCTGCCGTTCTTTTTTCCGTTGCCGCCTCCCGAATTTCGGCGAGGCGAGGCGACGGGGTTTGGTGAGGCGCGTATACGCGTGTCGGTATGCTGTTGATTTCTGTTTCTGGCCTGTTTATTTTTCCGATTGTAAAGTGAAATTATTTTATTGATTTTAATGATTTTCTGCAGGAACTTATTTGATAATATTCGTGAAATAAAAGATTTTCGTGCGGAAAATTTAATTAATCGGTAAGGTTCGTATGGAAACCCGAAATTTATCGGGTACCAACGAATTTTACCATTGTCGATGATGAGCTTTGGTGAGCCGGTTGTGGACAATGATGAGAAATTCTGCGTCCTAAATTATAAATAAATAAAATTAGTTATAAAATAAATTTTGAAACAAAAATGAACAATAGTAATAATTAATAAAGTGAAGTTATATCGGGGAATGGGATTGATGAATTGGATTGTAAATTGCATTGTGATTGTATTTGTTGTTGATTGTGATTGACGTCGAACTGATTCGACGGGTAGGCCGATAAACAAAGGAAATGCTGCCTGATTTTCGGGAAATTAATTCCGAAAATACGAGAACGTACCTTATAATTATCGGAGACGTCGAACGAGAATATATATATATAATTATAATTATATTATGTGAAACCAAATTACGTGTCGTGACAAAATATTTTATAAATAATCGAATGCCCTATTTTCCAAAACAACGAGTATATGTACTTCCCGAAAACGAACACCGAACCGAGTTTCGAAGATGTGAACCATAATTACTATGTGTATTTCAATAATACATATAAATATGAGTTGGGTTATGAAATCGTATGGGTAGAAGTGATAGGGGTGTTATGTTAAGCGAGATGATTATCTAAATTAGGGTATTTTAACCATGTAGGTCCTAGTCGGAAGATCCGAGATTCGACGTTGGACTAGGAATGATCTAGTGATTAATTATCAGACTCACCAAGATTCCATTCGAAGGACATGAAGGATAGGATTGTATCCATAATAAGATAGTGGTTTTACGATAAAGCCAAACGTTCAAGGCAATTCAAAAGTCAACTGATAATAGTGGTTAAAAGCTTCTCGAGGCAAGTATTCCTAACTTTTCTCGTAATATACTGCATATACTTCATTCCTATTCTAAGTTCAGAATAGTTAACCGTTTTATATTTCACTGCAATTAATCTTAATTATGCAAGTTCTTTTCATTATTGTTCATATATTATCGATTGATCTCTTGAGCAAATACCTATTCTTCCGGGTTATTTGCGAACCCTGAATTGGGATGTTTTGAAATCAAAATGATTTGACATCAAAATACTCTACAGGCTGGATGGTTATTATGAGGGCCGGTGATTAGCTAGAACCTATGGGCCGGGGATGGACCGGACCCTTTAGGCCATAGTTGCATGGGTACCCCTTATGTTGGTTGGATCTATGTAGTTGGGTATAGAACCACACTGTATCCTGACTGATCAGCAGGGTATAGTGCATATGTTGGTTCAAATATCCAGTTTAATTTATTGTTGATCGCCATTAACGGCATTCTCTCTCGAAAAGTTTTATGATTCCAAAATCGGACGAAACCCTGATTCAGGAGATGAATCTGGGAACCGCTTGTCACAGTTGGATTTATAATTAAAGGCTGGTAACAACCAATGTTTGTTCGCTCAACTCCTTCAAATAAATAGAATTGTTTAAAATTTATTTAAAGATTTTGTCCGGAAATTTTCCTTTGATATTAATGCTTGAAAATCAAATTATATACTTGCTGGGCATTTTTGGCTCACTCTTGCTTTGTAAATTCTTATTTCTTTCAGAAACAGATAAGAATAAAAGTGAATAGCTTTGATAGACAGCAAAAGTTAGAGAAATCTCCGCTGCGAGAGGAAGAAGATGTTAGAAAAATAAGACAAGGGCATTAGTACAAAGGTATTTAAACTTGTATTCTAGTCGTTGTGAGTTGTAGAAGATTAGATTCTTGTTTCATACCATAACCTGTAAATGATCTAGATTTAAGGGGTTATTTTTTATTACTTTATTTTATGTAAAGATTGTTTAGTGACACCAAATCTTGACCCCGGATTTGGGTTGTTATAAGTTGGTATCAGAGCTACAGGTTATTGGTCACTGAAATGAGAATAGGTGAGAGTAGAATAGGAGTAATAGTTCGTGTGAGATAGGAAAGACCTAGGCATACTCATGTTAAGTTGAGTTGAGTGCGAATTAGGGTTAGCAGATCCGATATGGAGTTGGTAAGATAGGATTGTTGAGAAAGTGTAAGGCAAATATCGCAACGCTATCGGTATATTGATTTCTCAGATCCTACAGTAATGAGGAATCGATAGATCGATGAAGATTGGGTATGTTACCCTATTTTTCAGGTGGTTTAAAGAAAAATGCAATTGAGTCTTGTGAGAACTTCGTGAGTTTTGGTACGATTTAACTTAGAATTAGGTAGTAGGACGAGTTCCACGTCGGAGGCAACGAGTTGATGGAAGCTGATGAAGAGCCAAAGTTGCGAGCTGTAAAGGCACCATCATTGTGAGAAGATTCTTATCACATACCGGGTGCTGCGCGAAGAATGATATCTACCTTCCTAGGTATAGGTAAGACTAGCATGAAGGTACGACTCTATCTGCAGACAAAACATCAAATTGCATTAGTGATCGTGAGTATAATGTCAAGGACGACAACAAGAATATCAAAGACGGTGGCAGACGTTAGCATTGGGTTAGAGTTAAGAATAAAATGGTATACAACGGTAACTCAAAGTTTCGTCGACTAATAAATACGAACAGAATTCAAGGATAAGTAGAGAACATACCGAAGTGGAAAGACCCGTATATGGGCATTCCTTTAATTAGATATCTTATTAGTGAATCATAAAAATAGTAAGTAACTTATATATTAATGACGACCAAATATTTGATTTCCAAAACTTTAAAATGAGATTTTGAAAAAGATTTTCTTAATCAACTTTTAGAAGACTTTTGCATAAACGAGTTTCACAATTTGGTTGTCGAGTTACTACTTAATTTCTTGTTATTATAAACAGAAAATGACCTAAAAAGAAGAATGAATTTAGACTCAGTATTGTTAATTTGAAGGACCAAGTAGACTCACCAGCAAGAAGAAAGTTTAAAGTTTTTCCGTGAAAGACGAAAGTAAACTTTCTTTAATAATATCAATAATTGAATCAACATGTTAAAATATTATTTACCCAATTTATGAAATTATTAAAATTTGTTAAGATTCGTGATTCGAACGGATGAAGGATGATTGAAGAAATGAAAGAATCTTCTAGATGATTGGAGAAGGATTGTATTTCTATCGACGAAGTTGAGGCGTTGCGTAATTGATGATTATTATACACGGCATAGACGAAATCGGAAGTATTGATTATAAATTTCATAAGGATACGATTATGATCGAATCATAAAGGTATTTAATGTAAAGGCATTTTCAAACGGCATTCTAAAGTGAGGATGTGACTTGAACTGTGAATCTGTGTTCAAATGATCTCTAAAGGTATACTTAAGTAAAGAGGGGACGGTGACCAACACTGACATTCTTTCCTCTAATACGATAGCGTATGTTCTTCCTGATTCTTAAATACGTATGGGCTTCTTTTATTGATAAACTATATGAGGCGGAAACAAAAAAAAATTATTGTATTTCTTCTGAATTATTTTTCTTCTTAAAATATTGCTTCCTGATTGAGACAGAAAGTGTTGTGAAGTGACGCTTTGTCAAAATGACGAAGAGTCTGGTGGGACACCACCTAATCATGTGTTGTATGCCATATAGTACGAAAGACTAGCCATCTTGAGTACGAATATGGTTGTCTCATTCTTCACTGATAAGCGGATTTTATATCCACTTGGAACACTTTAGTACAAGCTTAAATTGGTGTTTTGGACTCAAGTTGTTGGTATTTTGATGTGTTTTTCTATTATTGCATTTCAAGTATCAATTATATGAAGAAATGAGCTTTTAAAGGAAATATGATAAACAGTTATCAGAATTGGAAGCCAAGGCCATTTTCAAGTTGTAGAGAATCTCGTTAGCTTCGCGTGGACAGTTGAATTGCCTAATTTTGACGAGTAGAACTCAAGTTATGGCCAAAACAAGATTCATCAGAATTTTTTCAGACAGGCCTCAGGCGCCCGCCTGGTGTGCCGCACGGCCGCCCGCTGGTGGAGGCGCCCGCCTGGTGTGTCGCGCGGCCACGCTCTGATTCGCGGCTGACTTCACTGATTTCGCTGAAAAAGCCTTTTTTGAGTGGAATTTGACGATTTTAAGGGTCCAGGTCCAATATGGGCGTATATATACTTAAAAAAAGGGTTTTCATCATCTGGGAAGATTGGGATACCAAGCAGAAGACCTAGAAGCACAAAACAACTCCGAAAAAGAAGATCTTGTTTTCAACTTGTGATTCTTTGAATTAGTTGTAAATTTGGATGCTCGTTTTCGTTCTTATTGAAACTACAACTTGTTTATTCGTACTTTAATTATTATTCAGTTTATTAAGACCTTGTTTATACCATGCTTTCATTGGAATCCATGGTGATGATGAGTTCAATTATGGGCTAATCGTTATTATGGGATTCTGGCGGATTTACTTATGGATTTCAATAGTTAATTGTTTTGATATCTTGGTGTGTGGTGATTGATTGATATCCTATTATTGGTTGTGCTTATTCATCTTATGTGCGTAGCTAACATATAAGATAGTGTGCTAATCTCTATTGAAGCGACAGTGAATATAGAGGTTTAGAACTTGCCATGTTATCATAGGTTCATGTATTTGTTATGCATGATTCGTAGGTAATTTTAACCATCTTACTTGCCCTATGTAATCAAGATAGATAACTTGTGCTTAAACCGTTACATTGTCAAATTCTATAGACATATAGGGTCTCAATATAATTGGTGCCTATTCAGCTTCTATCTCTTTTGTGGATGTCTGGTTGAATGGTACTCGTGCAACGAAAGTTGGCGTTTATCAGTTTCGTGTTATTTGATTAGTGTCATCACCATCACATGCTAAGGTTCAGAATGAAAAGGCTATTGAATGAAGTAGTAATGAAGTTAGGATCCCATGTTTGTCATATATAGTCATTCAACCTCAATTCTCTTAGTTAATGTTATTTATTATAATCTCTTAGTTTCATAAAAACCCAATTTGTTATTTGTCTTAGAATTGAGCGATAACCATAAATTGTTGCATAGGTGCATAAATTGAACTTAACCTAAACCAGTCTCTGTGGGAACGGATCTGATTTATATCTTATACTACTTGCGAACGCGTATACTTGCGTGAATATTAGCGCGTGTTTTTGCCCTAACAAGTTTTTGGCGTCGCTGCCGGGGACTCGGTGTTAATTTTTAGTTGATGTGCTTGTCATTAGTGGTCGTTAAAGTTCACTGACTCAGATTCTTTTACTTTCACGGTTTATTTGTTTATGTTTCAGGTACTCATTACACTGGGAGATCAAGCAGCACGAACGAAAGCCTTGATGGATTTTTATTAACCCAAGATCAATGGCATTCAATCTAGCATTGTCAGGCCAGCTATCACAACTAATACCTTTGAGATCAAGCCTGACATAATTCAATGGGTGTAGAATTCAATCCAGTTTGGGGGTTCTCCAACGAAAGATCCCAATATACACATTAGGGATTTCATTGAGATCTGCGACACCTTCAAGTTCAACGGTGTTTCTGAAGATGTTGTGAAGCTGAGACTGTTCCCATTCTCTCTGAGGGACAAGGCTAAGAGCTGGTTACACTCTCTACCAGCTGGTTCGATTACTACTTGAGAAGATCTTGCTCAGAAGTTTCTTACTAAATTCTTCCCTATGGCGAAGACAGCTGCACTCAGGAATGCTATTACTCAATTTGTGCAGCAAACGGGAGAATCGTTATGTGAAGCTTGGGAGCGATACAAGGAGATGCTTAGGAAGTGTCCTCATCATGGAATTCCTGATTGGATGATCATCACTTGTTTTTATAATGGGTTGAGAGCACAGTCCAGACCCATGCTCGATGCAGCATCAGGCGGAGGATTATGGGCAAAGAGATATGAGGAAGCTTATGATCTAATTGAACTGATGGCTGCTAATGAATATCAGTATCCAACCCAGAGATGTCCACAGGAAAAGGTAGCAGGAGTTCTTGAAGTGGATACAGCTACGGCTATCACTGCTCAACTAAAAGCGTTGTCTATGAAGATCGATTCTCTGGCTAACTATGGTGTTAAGCAGATAATTAGTGTTTGTGAGCTGTGTGCAGGTCCGCATGTGACGGAGCAATGCACTATATCTAGTGACTCAGCTCAGTTTGTGAGCAACTTTCAGAGATCGCAGCAACCGGTTCCAGACGCTTATCATCCTGACAACTGGAATCATCCTAACTTCAGCTGGAGCAACAATCAGAATGTGATGCAACAGCCGTTCCAGCAGTTTGGAAATAAGCTATTCAACCCTCCTGGTTTTCAACTACAAATTATACCAAAACAATAAACTCATGGTGCATGTCTATCTTCGAATGAAAAATATGAATTGGAGGAGTTACGGCTTATGTGCAAAAACCATGCTCTTATATGCCAAAGCCAGGCTGTTTCTATCAAGACTCTGAAGAACCAAATAGGGAAAATTGCTAACGCCTTATTGAATCGACCATCAGGAACGCTTCCTAGTGATACAAAAGCCAATCCAGGCAAGAGGGAAGTTGAAGAACAGGTGAACTCCATCACCTTGAGGTCTGGAAAGGTTGCAAGCCCCAAAATTCAGCAAGACGAAGAGCCTGAAAAATCTCAAGTTTCAGAAAATGCAGTTGTGGCTGAAGAAGAAGTGAAGAAGGAAGCAGAGGTGGAACCAAGAAAGACTACTGTGGAACACACTCCTCCTGAGGGTAATACTGGGGAGAAACAGATCTATCATCCACCTCCTTTTCCTAAGAGGTTGCAGAAGAAAAAGCTGGATAAGCAGTTTGAGAAGTTTTTGGAGGTGTTCAAGAAACTTCATATCAACATACCTTTCGCTGCATCTCTTGAACAGATGCCTAGCTATGTGAGGTTTATGAAAGGTATTCTCTCTCGGAAAGTGAAGCTCGATGACTTAGAAACCGTTGCTCTAATGGAGGAATGCAGTGATGTGCTGCAACAGAAGTTGCCTCCGAAGCTTAAAGATCCTGGCAGCTTCACTATTCCTTGCACTATCGGAAACTTGTCATTTGACAAGTGTTTATGTGATTTAGGAGCTAGCATTAATCTGATGCCCTTATCTATCTTCAAGAAGTTTGGTCTGCCTAATCCGAAACCAACATACATGTCATTGCAACTAGCTGACCGTTCCATCGCTTATCCACGAGGTAAAGTGGAGGATGTCTTGGTCAAGGTGGATAAACTCATCTTCCCTGCTGACTTTGTAATTCTTGATTTCGAGGAAGATAAGAAGATTCCCATTATCTTGGGAAGACCATTCTTGGCTACAGGCCGAATTATGATCGATGTGCAAAAAGGAGAGCTTTCGATGAAGGTTTACGATCAAAAGGTCACTTTTAATGTGTTCAAGGAAATAAAGTTACCCACAGCTAAAGATGAGTGCTTTAAAGTAGAGCAATTGCAGGTTTTGAATGCACCTCCATGGAAGAGGAAGTTAGATATGCCATTCAATTCTCTTGGGTTAGCAGAGTTAAAATTTTTTTAGGAGTGTGTTGAACCATCTAGTGAAGAAGCTCCCACACTTAAGCTCAACGAAATGCCAGATCACTTGAGTTATTCATTCTTAGGTGCACCCCATAATAAGGGGTTGGGATATATTTTTGATGATGTAGAGAGTGGATGGACGGATATTCCCGTGCCTACAGAGGGTTCTTCTCATGTGCAACAGGTAGTTGATAGGACTGGTGTTGGTGATGCACAGTATAAAAGATTGACTAGGCGTATGGAGGCCATGCATGTCATCCACCGATATTTTGCTGAAGATTTGACACACGCTTTCGGTACTGTTGTTTGAGACATGGTGGCGAGGTTGATTGGCCACCTGATCCTCCACCCGACGAGGGTGACTCTCCCGCTAATTAGGTGTGCCTTAAATCCTTATTATTACCTGTTGACGGAGGAATTTGGGAACAACAAAACTTGAGGTTTGTAGCCGGAAACAAGATCTGTGACGGCGGTTCTTCGTCGAAAACGTGAATAGTAGTCGGTGGATCCGATGAACAGTATTCGTCGGAAAAGATGAACAGTATTTGGTGGTGGTGATTATTGGGGGCTGAGATTGCTTAGGGTTAGTGGTGGCTCCTTTGTGCTCTCACTTCTCACCCCTTACAATGTGCCTACGTACCCCTATTTATATGGGATCAAGCCCACGTAGTTCTTCGGGAACAAGAAACCTAATGGGCTTAGATTTCTTATCCCGAGGCCCAATAGGAAACCTACTGGAAACCGTCTTCTACTAGCTTTAGGAATGTCCGCCGATGAGGCCCAACCACAAAGGCCCAAGGCTCGTCCGCGGCTTCGAGACTTCACGGATAAGGCATCTCCCTGGCCAAGGATAACCCTCCGCTACCAGCTGTTTATCTAGTCCGTGGACGCAGGTATAGCCGTGGTTCACCCCAAATGTTGGACGCATCCTTGTCCCCCGATAAGGAGCCCCTACCAGATTGCAGGACAAGTGATCCCAAGCTTTTGGGTGCAAAGTGCAGGATACTCCGAAGTCTCCCAACGAGGACACCCATTGACTACAGAGACAGAGCTCCCAAAGCACACACCAGATTTCACCCCACATCCCCAATGAGGACACCCATTGACTACAGGAGGAGGCCTTCAGTCCAGGCATACCCCTAGAGGTCTCTGACCACGGACACCGCCTTTCCTGTAGATATGCTACAGGAAGGAGTTCCTCAATAGAGTACCTGCATCAAGTAGGTTAGTAATAATAATCTCCATCTTCCTTGAGCCTTCTAGAGAATCCACCTAATCAGCACATAAAAGCTATACTTATGTCCAAGTAGAAATTCAAGGCGCGCCCTAACATCTCTGTATGTTGGCGCCGCCCTGTATCACCAGCTTTTAGTTTCTCATACCATTTTACATCATAAGGCGCGCCCTAAACTATTCATCTTTGGGGCTGACTTTAATTCTGCCCAAGCCACAATATGGACATGTCAAAGTAATCATGTCCAAATGATCCACCCAAGGAGCCTTCCTTACCTAGGGCGCGCCCTAAGGCTCACTATAGGACAGACTCCAATTAAGCCACTCATCTATCTTTTTTCAACGATTGGACGCGCCTCATCATGTTCAAGGGCGCGCCTTTTAAGGAAAAACGGTCACGGGCCACTCAACTGTTTAACCAATGCAGCGCGTTCTTAGGGCGTGCCATCTGTTTATGGAAAGTTAATCTTATCTTTTCCTAGTTTTTAGGCATTTCTCCTTCAATTTTACCTATTTTATCAATCTTAATCTGAATATTGTTTATACCAACATTTGGGCATAACAACTACCCCCCAAATTCCATATGTCATTTGAGAATGGGATTGGAATTTCTCTTTATCTTTAACAAAATCTGTATAAACAATTCCCTAGTACTACTTACTGGGGCGCGCCCTCAACAGGGCTTGATCTGTTCAGAGTTCCCATTTTCGCGCATCCCAAATATCACACTTATGAGGCGCGCCTTAAAAAGGGTGTGCATTCCTAAAGTTTCGGATTTTGCATTCAGGATTACTGAGTTAATTTATACGAGGCGCGTCTTCAAGAGGGCGCGTCCTTCAATTTGAATTATTTTTAAAACGGTTCCCCTATTTATTTAAAAATCGTGCCTGACGTGATTGGTGTGATTTATTTTAACAGCTGTCAATTTCACCTATAAATACAAGTCACCGTCAATCATTTTCATTTTTACTTTCACTTTCCCCTTCCTTTTCATTTTCTCTTTCTTCACCAAAGACTTCAACTCCGGCGACGAACTCTTGCTCAGAATCGGCCTTCTCCGTCACCGTATTCTCGATTTCTTCCAGTCAACGTCTTCTCCATTTGAAAAGGTATGTAAATCTTCTTTCTTCTCGGGATTTCATCACACAAATAATACTGCATGCTACATTGTCTCTTCAACTTCCTTAATTGTTCTTGATGATAAACACAAAACGATGTATGTATCTGTGTATGTATACTTTCAAATTTTGTTGCTCTAGATCTGAAATCATGAGGTCTAGCTTTTAATTTTATGTTTCTAGGAATCCTAACCGTTTTATCCTCAAAATTAAAAATATACGTCCCATGATAAGGCGCGCCTCTTTATCGATACGAGGCGCGTTCCTTTTACTTTAAGCCACGCCAATGTCATCCAATCTTCCAGTCTTTTATAGATTTTAGGACAGAATAGGGCGCGCCTTCATAGTGTATGACTCACCTCACCCTTCCTTTAAGTCTATCCCTACCTTTTCTGTTTCCTTCATATTTTTGTATCTCGTTCTTTCGTATTGGGCGCGCCCTCATCATTTTTGGTTTTCTTGGCAGCTGGAAGACGAGGGCGCGTCTTCTTCTTTTCACCCCTTCAAGGATTTCCTTACCAACTTGGGGATCTATTCTCCTCCAAACGCTTACTTGGATCCCCAGCTTCCAAACGCTCACCATACTCCCGAATTCCTGAACCGGGTGGTGCGCCTTCTTCAAGACTCCAAAAAGGGTTCCTTAATGGCAGATTTTTCAGATAGCTCGTCCACGGACAACATTCCCTTATCTCGTAGACACGGAAAACAAAAATTGGTCCAAAAAGAGAGGTCTCCAGCCCCAACTAGTACAGAGCTAGACGATGATGATTGGTTTGAGAGCTTAAATGCCGACAGGTATAGGGGTGTTGAAAGGGGGGTTAATGTAGACGCTGGGCCTTCCAAGGTTTTTTACAAGGCTGTTTCCCCAAGTCTATCCCCTCAGTGACCAAAGGGCGCGCCTACCTCTCCTACTCACGAGGGCGCGCCTGAAGCAAATGTATCACCACTCCGTGATGAAGAAAACTTCTTTGATGAAGACTCCTTTCAATTTTCCACCTCTCCTGAGCCTTCTCCAATTCCCTTCCAACATTGGGAAGTTTCTGACAGCGAATTGGATTTTGATTGGGACGAATTTGAATCGTGTAATGAAGCTGTGAAGAAACACTTTAGGAAGGAACACGGGAAGCTTTTCTACGTGGGCCTGTCTTCGGCTTGTTCAGACGAACAACTAGGATGGCTCATGGAGTTTTATGACATGGAAGGCATATGGGCGCGCCCTTTGAGCATGATGCGGCCCCATATCTTCAATTATGGGAGAAACTTTAAAATTCCCAGAATGGTGACCAGCCCCAAGCTGGTGTCTTTAGGTATAGGCGCGCCATTACATCCTTTCCTTAGGAAAGTGATAGAATTCTACGACATAGCTCCACTCCAACTTTCTCCCAACAGCTACAAGTTCGTCCTGGCCTTGTTCATCCTCTATACGGACTTGGGTTTTTCCCAACCGTCCATGGCCGAAGTTGCTTATTTTTTCAATCTAAGAAAGTCTGACCACGGGTACTATTATTTGGTGGTGGATAAGCAGCATAACAAGAAGGGTTTCTCCTCTGGCAAGCTTAGCCACGAGAAAGTTGGAAAGAGAACTTTTTTTACCTGTATGACGTTCCCAGGATAAGAATAAGATTCAACAAGTCACCAAGTAAGGACGCGCCTTTGTATCTTTTCCCTTATGTTATTTTTACATTTTTTCTTTCTTTTCTCATTCTTATACTTTTCCAGACAGACCATCTTCAAAACTCCTTAAAGGCGAGCCCAAAAAATGAGCTGAAGCCCTCCTTAGAGTGGCTTCTGACAGGTGGAACTTAAAATTCTTAGTTACTCGATCCAACTTGATGCGAGTAGGGATTCTTTCTGACCAAGTAGGAGTGAAGTACAAATAAGTAAAATTTAGGAAAGGTGCTCCTGTTTCCCGTGTTATCGACTTAGGTAGCGAAGAAGCTGAAGAAGAAGAAGAAGAAGAAACAGAGGACGGTTCTTTACAAGGCCCGGATCCTTCAGGTTAACTAACCGTAGGATAGAGAGGCGCGCCCTTATCCTATTGGCGCGTCCTTTTCTTCTGTCATCTTTAATAATCACACTAGATGTAAATTTTTGTTTATTTAAGCTCCACCTTCCAGGGCGCGTCCTTTGCATCTTAGGCATAACATTTTATACATGTTTGTCAATATTATTATTATTATATTTAACTGCCATGCTTAACTAATATGTCCCATGTTTTGTGCAGAAATGGCCCCTCCAAGAATCCCTAAATCCTTTGGGGCGCGCCCTGGTGATAAGCCTAGGCCGAAGTCGAAGAAAGATGTTCCTGCAGCACAGACATCCGTCCCCACTTCAGCTCCCATTCCTCAAACAACACCTGTTCAAAAACGGCCCGTAATTGACCTTACAGAAAAACAGGGTGCGCCCAAGAGACATAGAACAGAGGGCGCGCCTTCTGGTTCTTCTACTGCTTTCAGCGCTCTTGGCCCCATGGGTGCCCTTCATGTTTCAGATGAAGAAGTGAAACAGTGACAGGCTATGGATTTTGGAGATGCTGCCCGTGCTTCTATAAAAGCTTCTTGCCAACTGTTCATCCACTCCACCCAAGTGGTGGACAAATTACTTGAGGAGAAGGCGCGCCTAGAGAGGTTGCAGGGTGATAACAACATTCTGAAGAATACCCTCACAGACAAAGACTTCTTGCATGCCAAAGACATCAAAGCTAAGGATTCTGAGATCTCTTTCCTCAAGGATGAGGTGGTCAATCTCACTTCTCAATTAGAGATTGCCAACAAGAAGGCTACCTCTCTCCATACTGAGCTTGTTGGTGCCAACTTGAGGATAGAGTACCTCGAAGAGCAACAGAAAATAGGCTGGCCTGATGAGAAGAGGGAAATGACTGATGAAGCATTTGCCAATGGTTTTCATTTTTACAGGGTGGGCTTTGTGGCCAATGATCCTGACTATTCCTTTGAGAAATTTGGGGAGGAGACTGTTGCTGAGATGGTGGAATTCAAAAAAGAGCATGCTACTGAAATCAAGGCAAGGAGGATAGAGCTTGGATTAGAAGAAGAAGAAGAAGAGAGGGAGGGCGCGCCTCAAGAGGAATTCTCCAAGGACGCGCCTGAAGTTGATCCAACTGTCCCCCTCCAAGCTATTCCTCCAACAGACCAGTCCCAAGGCGCGCCTTAATCATTTATAGTCTTTAAATTTCAGATACTTATGAGGAGCCAGCCCTCTTTTGATGCTGTGCAAAGTTGTATGACTTGTTTTGTTTCTACTTTTCCTTTTTGCATCGTGACTTTCTGCATGGCTTAATATCTTTTTTATAAAAACTTTGTTAAGGCACTTCAATTTTTCACTTGGCCTTTTTACGTTCCCATGGATTTTGTGACTATAGGGTGCGCCTTATTTCCTGAATTTGTAAATAACACCTATTTGTAATCCCTTTGCGATATTTTACTCAAGTATTATTCCACGGGCGCGCCTTAACCTAGGGAGCTTAGCTTTTTTTGATGGCCATGAACACTTATTCCTTTCACCCTCGTACACTGTATTTAATCTTGATTATGAATCAACAATTACTAGACAGGGCACGCCTCAACATAGGGCGCGCCTCGGATGTTTTTCAAATGAGTAATTTCATGTTAGGCAGGTAAAATAATTTGAAGTAACTTTTCCTTTTGATTGATAATGCGCTCTAGTGTTCAAATTACACCGGTCCCATGGCTACTATGCTCTATGGGGAAGTTATTTGAAAAAAAATTTCTTCCTTCTGCTAGTTCCAGGGTTCGCAGTCACATGTACTACCCCCCTAGGCTAGAAGGAATTTATTTGCTACTAGCCTATTACATGAGAATCAAATAAGAAAACAAGGGGGCACAGCCACACCCTACTGATAATACTTTCGTAGATGTTCTGCATTCCATGCTCGAGGAATAAGTTTACCATCCAGGTCTTCTAGGCGATAGGTTCCCTTCCAGAGTATAGCTTTGACCTTGTACGGTCCTTCCCAATTAGCCCCAAACACCCCGTGTTGAGCTATCTTAGTATTAGGCATAACCTTTCGCAACACAAGATCCCCAACCTTGAATGGTACAGATTTAACCCTTTTATTGAAATACCTTGCGACCCTCTGCTGGTATGCAGCAAGCTTTAATTGAGAGTTCGTTCTGGCTTCATCTAGCAAATCCAAGTGAAGCCTCTGGTTAACTTCTGCATCTTCCTCAACAAAGACATCTCTCCGGAGGGATCCAGCTCCTACCTCCACGGGAACCATGGCCTCATATCCATAAGTTAGTAGAAATGGGGTTTCCCCTGTAGTCGTTCTAGGAGTCGTATTGTAAGACCAGAGGATCATGGGCATTTCTTCTGGCCAGTCTCCCTTCTTTTCTTCCAACTTAGCCTTCAAGGTATGCTTTATGATTTTGTTTATGGCTTCTGTCTGACCATTACTCTGCGGATGATAAACCGCAGTGAAGTCTTTTTTAATCTTTAGGTCTTCACAGAGCTTCCTTAACTCCTTACTATCAAATTGTTTCCCATTGTCTGAAATGAGCTTGTAAGGAATACCAAACCTGCATACTATGGAGTTGAACACAAAATCCCTTATCTTTTTTGCCGTGATCGTAGCTAATGGCATGGCCTTTGCCCATTTGGTGAAGTAGTCCACAGCCACCACAGCGTATTTCACACCCCCCTTTGCTTTGGGTAACTCTCCAATGAGATCAATCCCCCACATGGCAAAAGGCCAGGGACTTGTTAATGAGGTAATGGTGGTTGTCGGGATGTTGGAATAGTTGGCAAACCGTTGGCAGCGATCACAGGCCCGGACAAAATTGAAAGCATCTTCCCTCATAGTCGGCCAGTAGTACCCTTGTCTGAGCACTTTAAATGCTAAGGAACCACCCCCCGAGTGATTGCCACAAATCCCTTCATGCACCTCTCTGAGAATATAATTTCCTTCTTCCCTGTCCACACAATGTAACAGTGGCTGGTTAAATCCTCTCTTGTATAGTACCCCGTCATACTCGACATACTTTGCAGCTTGGTACCGAAGACGTCGAGCCTGTAGTTTATCCTCCGGTACAGCCCCTGATTGAATATAGTTATGGATGGGGGTCATCCAGCTTTCTTTTGGGATTTCTTGCATTTGACACACCTCCACCTCTGGGATACTTGGAACTTCCTGGATTCCCAAGGGGATTTGTCCAAGTTGGACGCTGTCCATCTGCGACCCCATCTTGGCCAAAGCGTCCATATTACTATTCTCTTCTCGTGGCACGCTTTCCAGTCTGGCACTTGAAAATTTTCCCAGTAGGCGTCTTGCACATCTCATATACAGCTCTGTCCGCGGTCCTCGGGCTTGGAATCCCCCGTTGACTTGATTGACAACTAATTCGGAATCACTTCGAACTATCAAATTCACGGCCCCTACCTCCAGAGCTAACTTCAGGCCGTTAATCAAGGCTTCATACTCAGCATCATTATTGGTAGCATAAAATTTGAGATGAATAGCACTCATCAAGCGGTGCCCCTCCGGAGTGATCAGGATTATCCCGGCACCGGACCCGCTGTTGTTTACGGCCCCGTCCACATGTAATGTCCACCACGGGTGGGGGAGTTCCTGCTTCTTTTCATCCTGATGACTTTCTTGCGAGGTTGGTTCTGCCGGTACTATGGCCTTATCATCAATTTCTTCATCAAACTCAAGTATGAAATCGGCCAGCGCTTGTCCTTTGATTGCCGTGCGTGGACAATATTCCAAATCGAATTGCCCTAGCTCTATGGCCCATTTTAACATTCTTCCCGATGATTCGGGTTTATGTAAAATTTGCCGGAGCGGATAAGCGGTGCGAACTTCTATTCGGTGAGCCTGAAAATATGGTCTTAGCTTTCGTGCCGCAAGAATAAGAGCGTACACTAATTTTTCCATGTTGGTATATCTGGTTTCTGCATCCAACAACCTTTTGCTTACATAGTATACAGGCCACTGGTAGCTTGTTTCTTCCTTTACCAAGACGGTACTGACGGAATATTCTAACACCGCCAAATATAGAATTAATGTTTCTCCGTCTTCTGGCTTGGTCAACATCGACGGATTTCCCAGTTGTTCTTTGATTTTCAGAAAAGCTTCTTCACAATTAGGGGTCCACAAAAAATCCTTCCCTCTCCCTTTGATTGCTTTGAAGAATTCTTTGCACCTATCCGACGCTTCGACACAAATCGATTCAGGGCCGCAATCCTTCCTATTAGACTCTGTACCTGTTTGACACTGGTGGGGGATTTCATGTCTAGCAGAGCTTTTATTTTTGCCGGGTTGGCCTCAATCCCCCGTTTATTGACCATGAATCCCAAGAATTTTCCCGATTCTTCGCCGAACACGCATTTCTGCGGGTTTAATTTCATCCTATATTTTCTCAGGATATGGAACATTTCAGTTAAGTCGGCGACGTGGTCTTCCGCCCTTTTCGATTTCACGAGCATGTCATCCACATACACTTCCATAGTCTTTCCAATCTGCTTCTTGAACATTTTGTTTACCAACCTTTGGTAAGTGGCACCGGCGTTGATCAGACCAAATGGCATTCCAATATAGCAGTAGAGCCCTCTATCAGTGATGAAAGAGGTGTGCTCCTGGTCAGGCTCATACATAAGGATCTGGTTATACCCGGAATATGCGTCCATGAAGCTGAGCAGGGCATGCCCCGCTGTGGCGTCGACCAACTGATCAATTCTTGGTAGGGGAAAACTATCTTTTGGGCATGCTTTATTTAGGTCGGTGAAGTCCACGCACGTTCTCCATTTGCCGTTGGGCTTTTTTACCAATACCGGATTTGCTAGCCATTCTGGGTAAAAAGATTCTCGAATTAGTCCGACGTCTAGGAGCCTTTCTACTTCTTCTGCTAGGGCTATAGCTCTTTCTCCACTTACGGCCCTTCATTTTTGTCGAACCCCTTTATGCTTGGGGTCGATATTCAATCGATGGCACATTATTTCTGGATCAATCCCCACCATATCAGAATGGCTCCATGCAAATACATCAAGGTTTTCTAACAGAAATATTGACAGACCTTCCTTTAACCTTGGTGTCAATTGGGACCCTATTCTTAGAACCTTACTCGGGTCTTTTTCATCAACGGAGATCTCGATCGTATCTTCTGTTGGCCCCATCTTTTCCGTCGGCATTGGTATCCGGGGATCCAAGTCAAGGGGATTATAGATCTCCTGATCTTGTAGAGAGGGTGCATTCCCTTCAGGAGGTGTGCCTTGCGTAGTAGAGTTATCAATTTTTCAGTATATTTTGCGGGCGGGGGTGCTTTTGCAAGAGGAATGACGTCACCCTGTTCGAGGCTTTGCAAGACACCGAATCTTCCTTCTAAACGTTCCCCATGGAAATCTGCTTGGACTATGGTATACATCGCCTCCTCTTCTTCTTCCAACATCTCAATTCTGATTGTGTCTTCCAGGTACAACATTGTCGAGGGCAACTCAGAGGGATGTTCTTCTTCTTGCTCAACATAATAGTGGACTCGGATTTCCTCGGTTGGTTGCTCAATGCTTTTCTCTCGATCCACGTCCGGAGTATCATCGGCGTGGGAGTCTTTTCTGAACCCTTTCATTGCTTGCCTGTAACACTCCCGTGAATCATATTGGGAACCCCTGATACTTCCCACTCCATTTGGCGTTGGAAATTTGATTGTTAGGTGATGAATTGAAGTGATGACTCTCATCTCCCGTAGAAAAGGTCATCCCAATAACACGTTGTGGGATGATTCCTGATTCAGAACCTTAAATTCGAGCATCTTTGTTACCGATAGTGGGCTTTCCCCTAGTGTGCATGGGAGCCGAATTGACCCCATGACTCTAACTCCTGCACCTGAAAAACCATAGACCCACGAGTCTTCCCCCGACATATCCTGATCAGGCAGTCCCATCTTCTTGAAGGTGCTGTAATAGAGGATGTTTGCGGAGCTTCCATTGTCCACGAAGGCTCTATGGACATTCTTTGTACCGATTTGGATGGAAATAACCAACGCATCATTGTGTGGGTGATGTACCCATCGGGCATCTGTTTCTCTGAAAGTGATATCCATGGACTCCCCTTTAAACACTTTGGGTGGCCGGGTTTCTACCCTATGAATATCTGTGAGAGGCCTAAACCGGGCTTCCCTAGCGTATTTTGCCAAGGCTCGGTTGCTGCATTCCATTCCGGGATCTCCCCCGTAGATTGTTCGGATACTGCCATCTCTGATAAATTTATTTTCCTCCGGGGTATCATTGTTTGTCCCGCGTGGGGCTCGTCTTTCCTCTTCCCTTGTCCTGTCATCCTTGTGCTTCCTTACTTCCTTGACTACCCATTCTCTGAGGTATCCTTCCTTGATAAGCGCTTCGATTTCGTCTTTTAAATGTCGGCACTCGTGCGTGTTATGTCCAGATGATTCATGGTATTCACAATATTTTTTCTTGTCTTTGCTTTGCCATGATGATAAAGCTTCAGGTTTCCTAAATAGCCCTTTACTTCTGTTTACCTCATAGATATGGTCGATAGATGCGACCAAAGGTGTGTACCGGCTTGTCTTGTAGTCATAGTTTGAGGGAGGGCTCCATCCCCTCCTTGTGCTTGTTGTATTTATCCGGTCTGGGCTTCGACTATTCCTTCGGTATCTCGGGCTTGGTGACCTATCCCTGTTCCTTCCTTTGTTTCTTTGACTCGACTGTGAAGTTGGTTGTACATCTGCCAAAGATTGTTCTATAGCTTTAAAGGATTCTGCCAAAGTGAAGACATCTGCGAGAGTGGCCGGATCTTTCCCTTGCAAGTGCTTCCAAAATCTGAACCAACCCTTAATCCTGCGATCAGGAAACTTTTTAGGGCTTCGTCTGAGGCCCCCCTCATGCTAGTAGACTCGGCGTTGAACCTTTTGAAGTACGATGTTAAACTTTCATTTTCTCTTTGCCTAACATTGGCAAGAGTTGTGACAGAGGGAGCGTATCTCACCGCGGCTTGGAACTTAGTTAAGAACAAATTCTTCATCTGATCCCACGAGGTGATCACTCCTGGCCCGAGCTTTTGAAACCACTGTTGGGCGCTTTCTCTAAAGGTTGCCGCCAAGAGACGACATCGAGCCAAGTCCGGGACTTGGTACACATCCATCTCTATATTAAAACGACCCAGGAATTCCACCGGATCTGAGTTTCCGTGGAAGCGGAGATCGCTGGTAGTGTTGCGATACCCGGCCGGCAATTGCGCATCCCTTACTGCTGCCGAGAATGGGGATGGGATTTTAGCTGTAGCCGCCACCCTGCCTTCGAGATGGTTAAGTAGCCTTTTCAGATCTCCTACATTGAAAGTTCCCACGCCGGGAATGGTCTGCATTTGAGTCTGTGAACCTTGGGGTTGCAATGGAGGTATTTCCACTTGATTCCCCCTGGGAGGGGCTTGCTGCTGGTTTGTATTCTGGGCGTCTTCAGGTATTACAATTATTTCAGGATTTCGTCCCTGATTTCTCCCTTGATTCTCTTTTCCACCTTGGCCGCGACCTCGAACCGTACCGCGGTCATAGTTTTCTATATTCCTGGGGTCATCATGTTCCACATAATCATAGCCATCTGCTTGGTTATTCCAGCGGGAATCGAGGTGTCTGCGGTAATTGTCACGACGGTATCCGTCTAAATATCTGCCTCGGCCTCCACCTATTCCCCTCCATTGAGGCCTTCTCCATCGATCGTTTCCATACCCACGTCCATGATCGCGGTGCCGCTCCCGATTTTCCTGGGGATTCGGGGGCACACGCGTTGGATCGCGGTGCCGCTCCCGATTATCCTGGGAATTCAGGGGCACACGCGTTGGATCGCGGTGCCGCTCCCGATTATCCTGGGAATTCAGGGGCACACGCGTTGGATCACGGTGCCGCTCCCGATTTTCCTGGGAATTCAGGGGCACACGCGTTGTATCATGGGGTGTCACATCTCCGTGATCAGCTTCTCTCTGCCATTCAAGTAACACCATTCTCAAATCGTCATCGCCCAAGCGAATCCCCAAGCGATCTTTCAGAGCTGCGAAGCCTCGTGGCTGATTCTCCGGTATTGATTCCGCCTGCCGGCGTTCCTCGAGACTACGTCCAGAACGGTGTGGATGGGTGGCTCCCCGGTTATCTGTTCGCAGAATTTCCCGTCCATCAGCATCTTCTTCCACTAGCTCAACGATCGGGGACGTGTCATTAGAATAGTCCAGGCGTCGCGGGGTTATCGGCACGCGCCCTCTTTCAGTGTGGCCATGGCCGGCCGAAACATCCCTGTCTGTCATGGGTGCTTTTCCAGGCGCCTGAGCCGCTCGGTTGTGGCGAAGACCTCTCCTGCCCTTGCGTTGTTCCACGGTGCTTAACCTTGAATCGAAACCATTCAAAGCATCGCCCATGCGATACAGTTGTTCCAACAAGCCAGCGTTGTTGATGAGCACAGGCGGTTGTCCTCCAACGTCCGGTGTGGGATGGTCAGTCATTGGCGGAACGTAGGGTTCATATTCATAGCCATGATCGGAATCTTCTTCAGAACTTCCATCGTAAAAACCTCCATCGTGATATTGAGACATCCTTCCTCCCAGATGTAGATCTTGTTAGCCCCTCCTTCTAGCGCCAATTTGTTGACGGAGGAATTTGGGAACAACAAAACTTGAGGTTCGTAGCCGGAAACAAGATCTGTGACGGCGGTTCTTCGTCGGAAACGTGAACAGTAGTCGGTGGATCCGATGAACAGTATTCATCGGAAAAGATGAACAGTATTTGGTGGTGGTGATTATTTGGGGCTGAGATTGCTTAGGGTTAGTGGTGGCTCTTTGTGCTCCTCGCTTCTCACCCTTATAATGTGCCTACGTACCCCTATTTATAGGGATCAAGCCCACGTAGTTCTTGGGGAACAAGAAACCTAATGGGCTTAGATTTCTTATCCCGAGGCCCAATAGGAAACCTACTGGAAACTGTCTTCTACTAGCTTTAGGAATGTCCGCCGATGAGGCCCAACCACAAAGGCCCAAGGCTCGTCCGCGGGCTTCGAGACTTTCACGGATAAGGCATCTCCCTGGCCAAGGATAACCCTCCGCTACCAGCTGTTTCTCTAGTCCGTGGACGCAGGTATAGCCGTGGTTCACCCCAAATGTGGACGCATCCTTGTCCCCCGATAAGGAGCCCCTACCAGATTGCAGGACAAGTGATCCCAAGCTTTTGGGTGCAAAGTGCAGATACTCCGAAGTCTCCCAACGAGGACACCCGTTGACTATAGAGACAGAGCTCCCAAAGCACACACCAGATTTCAACCCCATATCCCCAATGAGGACACCCATTGACTACAGGAGGAGGCCTTCAGTCCAGGCATACCCCTGGAGGTCTCTGACCACGGACACCGCCTTTCCTGTAGATATGCTACAGGAAGGAGTTCCTCAATAGAGTACCTGCATCAAGTAGGTTAGTAATAATAATCTCCATCTTCCTTGAGCCTTCTAGAGAATCCACCTAATCAGCACATAAAGCTATACTATGTCCAAGTAGAAATTCAAGGCGCGCCCCTAACATCTCTGTATGTTGGCGCCGCCCTGTATCACCAGTTTTTGGTTTCTCATACATTTACATCATAAGGCGCGCCCTAAACTATTCATCTTTGGGGCTGACTTTAATTTTGCCCAAGCCACAGTATGGACATGTCAAAGTAATCATGTCCAAATAATCCACCCAAGGAGCCTTCCTTACCTAGGCGCGCCCTAAGGCTCACTATAGGACAGACTCCAATTAAGCCACTCATCTATCTTTTTCAACGATTGGACGCGCCTCGTCATGTTCAAGGGCGTGCCTTTTAAGGCAAAACGGTCACGGGCCACTCAACTGTTTAACCAATGCAGCGCGTTCTAGGGCGTTGCCATCTGTTTATGGAAAGTTAATCTTATCTTTTCCTAGTTTTTAGGCGTTTCTCCTTCAATTTTACCTATTTTATCAATCTTAATCTGAATATTGTTTATACCAACATTGGGCATAACAAACTTTCTTCGTGATTTCTTGGTTTTAGAACGTCTTTCGGGAGTCGACTCGCCTATTAACTGTTTTCAGAACAGGTGTCTTCACGCTGGGATCGCACCCATCACTCGCCTATTCTGGTACCATTATGATTTTCGGAAGAATCCGAAGAGTTCTGGTTTTTACACCATCGCCCGTCGAGTAGGGTGACCTGATTGGACGGTGACCAATTCGAACAATAAATCCACTCACACTCATTGGTGTTATGTGAGTGGTCCAAGGTTGGCGGTCATGTCGGTTTGGCGAGATGTGAATCCCGCGCTGCTTCTCATGCCGAGCTTGACCTTGGAGGAGAAGGAAAATTACACGGCGTTGGTGGACGTCAATGTGAAGAAGCTGGGTCCCGGAGAGTTTCGGGACAAGGACTGGCTCTTCAGCTTGTGGGGTGGGTGTAAAAAACTTCTTCCTTTGTTTTTTCTTTAGTTTTGTCCCAGCACTTGTATATTTGATTTTCCTAGTTATGCATTCGATTATATATGCTTGGACTGACTTGTTTCCCCTTCATATTTCAGTGTCTTCAAGGGAGGCTTTGATCGAGAGAAAAAAAGGCCAGGGCGGCCGAGGAGGCGGCGAAGAAGGCCTCCGATCGGAGGGTTACTCCAGACCCTTTGGAGGGCACAGACGAGAGGGCTCAGACCGAGAGGGCTCCTTCCCACCGCCAATCTCATGTGGCGACTGAGGCCGAGGAAGGGGATGACCTGGAGTACATGGGAGAGGGAAACCCTTCCAAGCGGACCCGGAGCAATGAGGGGATGTGCGCTCTTATCTCCCAGGGTGGGGCGTGCTCACGTCCGACCATACTGTATATCCAGCCCGACAATCCACGAAGGAGGTGGCTTCAGACCTATGTCATGGCCTCCAGCTTCCGGTCGATCTTCCGACCTTTGCTTCGGCCTCTGTGTTAGATATATTTGATAATGTCATGGCTAATATAATTTATGTTTAGTTTTCAGATCTTACTTACAGGACAAATCAGTACTTAACTGGGAATCAGTACTTATACTGGAAGTCAGGACTTAAGGATATCAGTACTTATATTATCAGGAGATAATCATCAGAAGTTGGATATCAGAACTTAAGTGCTGAAGGACGATCAGATAAGGACAGTAGCTGATTAAAGGAAAGAAGATCGAGATAAACATAAGAAGAGATATGCATGAAGAAGGAGTTCCGTGAAGAATGGAATACTTGGAAGAAAAGATATCTGATTGATATATTTTAGGAAGCAGAATTATATTCCATATCAATTAGCGATTATCTTGTAACTGTGTATATAAACACAGACATAGGGTTTACACTATAAGTGTTATCATATTCGAGAAGATTATTCATTGTAACCCTAGCAGCTCTCGTGATATTTGTTCATCACTGAGAGGTAACAGTTCCATACTGTAACAGAGTTTATTGTTTCAATAAAGTTGTTTTTTACTTAAGATATTAAAGTTCGATTTGATTGTATTTACATATTCACCCCCTCTACAGTGTGTGTGACCTAACAAGTGGTATCAGAGCCTATCTGTTAACACACATACAGTTAAAGATCCAAACACAATCATGTCTGACACAGAAACTCCAACTAAGCCTACCAAAACTGAAGAACCTCCAAAGACACAAATTCAAAGTCGGTATGAAACCATCAGAGTTCCCATACTGAGACCATCTGAATATGCCATATGGAAGGTGAGGATGACCATTTCTGGAAGCTACAGATCCAGAATATCTTGATAGAATCAAGGAAGGGCCTCACAAACCAACCAAGCTCGCTGTTGCAGTTGCAGGTGAAGCAGCAAAGACCGTACCAAAGGAGAAGAGTGATTATACTGCTGAAGATAGCATCAATTGCTAAGGATGCTAAGGTACGACACTTACTGCATAGTGCCATTGATAATGTAATGTCAAACAGGGTAATTAACTGCAAGACTGCTAAGGAGATATGGGATGCTCTGGAAACAAGGTGTCAGGGAACGACACAATTAAGAAGAACAGGAAGACAATACTCACTCAAGAGTATGAACACTTTGACTCAAAGGCTAATGAATCATTGACTGATTTATATGATAGATTTGTCAAACTCTTGAATGATCTGTCACTGGTTAATAAGGAGTATGATCTTGAAGATTCAAACCTTAAATTCCTGTTAGCTCTTCCTGAATGTTGGGATTTGAAGGCAACAACAATAAGAGACAATACAATCTTGATGAAACAACTCTTGATGAAATTTATGGAATGCTCAAGACTCATGAACTTGAGATGGAACAAAGAAGCAAGAGGAAAGGAGGAAAGTCAAGGACAGTTGCTCTTAAGGCTGAAGAAGAATCCCCCAAGGCAGCTACCTCAAGGAAAGACAAGGGTAAAGCTCTTTTACAAAGTCTGATACTGAGTCATCAAGTTCTGAAAGTGATGAACTCAGATTCTGAAAGCTTGCCTGAGACTGATGCTGATGAGGAGATGATGAAGCTGTGTGCTCTTATGGTGAAAGGGATCACAAAGATTGCATACAGGAAGTTCAGGAAGGGAAAGAAGTTTTCCAGGAAAGGCATAAGTTCTGATAAGAAGAATTTCAGAAGATCTGAAGGCAGAGGAGGAAAGTCTGATAGAGGAGATTATACCAATGTCAAATGCTATAACTGTGGTGAGAAAGGCCACATATCTCCTGATTGCAAAAGGTAAAGGGTGACAAAGGCAAGGCTCTTGTCACAAAGCAGAAAAGCTGGACAGACACCTCAGACTCTGAAAGTGAGGAGAACTATGCTTGATGGCAAATGCTGATAAAGAAAGTGCTGAGAGCAGTTCTGAAGCTGCTGAAACAAAGGTACCTCAGACTACTTATGCTTTTCATACTGATGATATTAATGAGTTGAGAAGATATCTTAAAACCATGTTTGTTAGTTATAGAGATCAAACTTTAACATGTGAAAGATTAACTTCTGAAAATCTTGCTTTTAAGAAAAGAAATGATTTCTTAGAAAAAGAGTTAGTTATGTTCCATCAAACTCAGAAGGATAGAGATGATGCTTTTTATGTTAGGGATGAAGTGCTAAAAATGAATGAATCTCTAAAAACTGAGTTAGAAAAGGAAAGAGAGATAATCAGGACTTGGACTAACTCTGGCAGAACAACTCAAAATTTGCTAAGTAGTGAAAATTGGAAAGAGGGCTTAGGTTATGGAGAGGATAAGAATGATAAAGGAACTGTAGAAATTAAGCCTGTTTAAGCAAAAGCCAAAGTTAAAACCTGTTAAGTTTGTAACTGTAAAGTCTGATAATGATAAATCAGAAGTTAGAGAGGATTAACTTCTGACAAACTAAAACAGGAAAAGACAGCTGAAGTAAACATAGGCTTAATGACTAAGAAGCAGCTTAAGCATAAGCTGAAAGATGTTAAGAATAAACAAGGTAAAATCACCTAGGAAAAATAGGAATGGAAAGGAAGGTGTGAATAAAAGCAATGATTATAAACCTGTTCCTGATGCTCCTAGGAAAACATGTCATAACTGTGGAAGTTCTAACCATCTGGCTTCTTTTTGCAGGAAGAATAAGAACATTAACTCCTTACCTTCAAAATCAGGAGTTAAGAGTCAGTCTGTTAGATATAAACCACAAATCCTTGTTTTCATTGTGGTAGTTTATGGCATTCCATTTATACTTGTAAGGAATATCATAGTTTGTACTATGATTATTATCAATTAAAACCTTCTTTGAAGAAAGTTTCCATTGTTCCTTCTAGTGTAAATTCTGATTCAAAGTCTGATAGTGTAAGTTCTGATAAGAAAAATGTTAACATAAACTCTGATGCT
The DNA here is from genome assembly GCF_009905375.1 of Apium graveolens. NCBI lineage: Eukaryota > Viridiplantae > Streptophyta > Magnoliopsida > Apiales > Apiaceae > Apium > Apium graveolens. Next base: position 268,321,161 of record NC_133651.1, read on the forward strand.
AAATCCGCTGCAAATGTTAACAAACTTGATAAGGCCAAAGGATCCAAGCAAGTCTGGGTCCTTAAAACTAATCATTAGTGGTCTTTGTGATTGCAGGGCAACAGGAAAAATATTCTAGTTCTGGACAGTGGATGTTCAGGACATATGACTGGAAATAAAGCCCTGCTATCAGACTTTGTGGAGAAAGCTGGCCCAAGTGTTTCTTATGGAGATGGCAACATTGGAAAAACATTGGGATATGGCAATATCAATCTTGGGAATGTCATCATTAAAGAAGTAGCTCTGGTCTCAGGACTTAAACACAATCTGCTGAGTATAAGTCAAATCTGTGACAGAGGTTATCATGTTGATTTCTTTGAAGAACACTGTGAAGTTGTGAGTAAATCAAAGGCAAAGTTGTTCTGAAAGGATACAGGCGTGGTAACATTTATGAAGCTAAGCTTTCAACAAGTACTGATGGTTCTGCAATCTGTCTGATGAGTAGAGCATCAATTGAAGAAAGCTGGAATTGGCACAAGAAACTCTCTCATTTAAATTTCAACAATATAAATGACTGGTCAAGAAAGATCTTGTGAGAGGACTGCCAAAGTCAGTATTTGCTCCTGATGGCCTTTGTGATTCTTGTCAGAAGGCCAAACAAAGAAAATCTTCATTCAAGAGCAAGACTGAATCATCAATTCTTGAGCCTTATCATCTACTACATGTTGATCTATTTGGTCCAGTAAATGTCATGTCTATTGCAAAGAAGAAATATGCATTGGTCATAGTGGATGAGTTCACTAGATACACATGGGTGTATTTCTTGCACACAAAAAGTGAAACTGCATCTATCTTGATTGATCATGTCAAACATCTGGATAAATTGGTCAAAGATTCTGTGAAAACAATAAGGAGTGATAATGGCACTGAGTTCAAGAATTTGATAATGGAAGAGTTCTGCAAAAACCATGGAATTAAGCAGGAATTTTCTGCTCCTGGAACTCCACAGCAAAATGGAGTTGTTGAAAGGAAGAATAGAACTCTCATTGAAGCTGCACGTACAATGCTTGAAGAAGCAAAGCTTCCAACCTATTTCTGGGCTGAAGCTGTGCAGACTGCTTGTTTTACTCAAAATGCAACACTCATTAACAAGCAAGGAAAAACACCATATGAGATGGTGAAGAAAAAGAAGCCAAATCTGAAGTACTTTCATGTATTTGGATGCAAGTGTTTTGTTCTCAAGACTCATCCTGAACAGCTATCCAAGTTTGATCTAAAAGCTGATGAAGGAATCTTTGTTGGATATCCACTTTCCACAAAAGCCTTCAGAGTCTATAATTTGAGAACAAAAGTGGTCATGGAATCTATCAATGTCTCTTTTGATGACAAGAAGATTACTGGTCTTGAAGATTTTATTGACCATGATCAGCTGAGATTTGAAAATGAAGACTCAAATTCTGATACTGAAAATCCTGACAGTCTAAGTCCTGATACTGTAAACTCTGATGGATTAAACTCTGATGTTATTGAAACTGTGGTGACTACGCCAAAGGAAGATGCACCTATGCAGGGGGAGCATACTCAAGATCTTACCACATCTCAAGAAACATCAGAACATACATCTGGCTCTTCAAGTTCTGATTCGTCAAGTTCTGATAAGCCAAGTTCTGATAGTGCTGAAAATCTAAATTCTGAAGAATCCAACTCAGAGAGCATAGTTTCAGGGGGAGCATCAGAAAATGAAAATGAAGACAGCATGGATCATGGGGGAGCATCCAGTTCTAGAGAAAACCTTCCATCTGCAAGGAAGTGGACAAAATCACATACACCTGATTTGATAATTGGAAATCCTGATGCAGGTGTCAGAACTAGAACAGGTACTTCAAACGAATGTCTTTACAATTCTTTTCTCTCTCAGACTGAGCCAAAGAAAGTGGAAGAAGCTCTTCAAGATGCTGATTGGGTGCAAGCAATGCAGGAAGAGTTAAATGAATTTGAAAGAAACAAAGTCTGGACCCTAGTGCCAAGACCAAAGAATAGATCTGTTGTTGGTACAAAGTGGGTATTCAGAAACAAAACTGACAGTGATGGCATAATTACAAGGAATAAGGCAAGGCTGGTTGCAAAAGGATATTCTCAACAGGAGGGAATTGATTATGATGAAACATTTGCACCAGTTGCTAGGTTAGAAGCCATAAGGATATTTTGGCTTATGCTGCTCACAAAAAGTTTACTGTCTTTCAAATGGATGTGAAAAGTGCTTTTCTCAATGGAGAATTGGAGGAGGAAGTATATGTTGAACAACCTCCAGGCTTTGTAGACTCCAAACATCCAGATTATGTCTACAGGCTTGATAAAGCACTTTATGGACTTAAGCAAGCTCCTAGAGCATGGTATGAGACTTTAGCTCAGTTTCTTCTGGAAAGTGGATTCAACAGAGGAACAATAGACAAAACACTGTTCTACCTCAACCATGGAAAGGACTTACTTCTGGTCCAGATTTATGTTGATGATATCATTTTTGGGTCTACAAATGACAGACTTTGCAAGAAGTTTGCCAAACTGATGCAGTCAAGGTATCAGATGAGTATGATGGGGGAACTTAGCTATTTTCTGGGCCTTCAAGTCAAGCAGAATGAAGAAGGCACTTTTATTTGTCAAACTAAGTACACCAGAAACTTGCTGAAGAAATTTGGAATGCAAGATTGTTCAAGTGCATCCACTCCCATGGCCACTGCAACAAAACTGGATAAGGATACTGGTAAATCAGTAGATATTACTGATTACAGAGGTATGATTGGCTCTCTACTCTATCTAACTGCTAGTAGACCTGATATCATGTATGCTACCTGTCTTTGTGCAAGATTTCAAGCAGATCCAAGAGAACCTCACTTAACAGCTGTGAAAAGAATTTTCAAGTATCTTAAAGGAACAGCTGATCTGGGATTGTGGTATCCTAGAGAATCAGATTTTAAACTAATAGGTTACTCAGATGCAGATTTTGCAGGTTGCAAAATTGACAGGAAAAGCACAAGTGGAAGCTGCCAATTTCTTGGAGGCAGATTGGTTTCTTGGTTCAGCAAGAAACAAAAGTCAATTTCCACATCAACTGCAGAAGCAGAGTATATTGCTGCAGGAAGCTGTTGTGCACAGATTCTTTGGATGAAGAATCAGTTACTGGATTATGGGTTAACATATTTCAAAATCCCTATTTACTGTGATAATCAAAGTGCTATTGCTATGACAGGTAATCCAGTTCAACACTCTATGACAAAGCACATCAGCATCAGGTACCACTTCATAAGGGAACATGTGGATGAAGGTACAGTGGAATTGCACTTTGTTCCAACAGATCAACAACTAGCAGATATCTTCACAAAACCATTGTGTGAAGCCACTTTTACAAGATTGGTAAATGAACTTGGAATGGTTTCAGGTTCTTTCTCTAAATCTGCTTAGTTTGTTCTGTTATATCAGACTTTATGATCAGTATTTACAGAATTTAATCTCTTTGTATATTCTGTGCTTAATTGAAATGTTTAAGTACTGACTGTTGTCTGATATATGTTTCTAAACTCTGATAAGTGATATGTCTGTTTAAGTAACTATTCAATCCTATGAGGATAACTGTGCTAGATGCTGACCTAGTAGTCTTCAATAAACAAGGATCCCATGTAAGAAGTAATTATTTCTGTGGAAATCTATTGACACAAGCAAATTCTGATAATTGAGCTTAGTTGAGTTTACTTTGTCTATCTTATTACTAAGTCACAAATTAGAATAATGCTACTCATCTGTTAAGTTCTGATACTAGTAAATCTGCTGAATGCACTAAGTGCTGATAAACCTCACTTATCAAAAGAAAAAGCAAAAGGATCAAAGAATAAAATCAGGTACTCCTTTGAGATCTAGAGTAAAAATGTGGAAGGGAGACCCAAGTGCATTGCTGGTATTAAGTAATATGCATTAGAAAAGCAAAATATTTTCTTGGTGACTTTTCACACTCTATGATTACTGGAGAAATACTCTGATAATAGCATAAATTCTGATAAGCAGTCGTGACTCACTTACACTGAGAAGCCACTGAAATGGAATTAAAAAGATGCATAAAATTAGCACAAAATAGTTGAGGTGGACTCAAGCATGAACTCATTCATCAGTAGGTTTCAGGATAATGACAGCTCTTTAGCAAAGTTTTAGTTATGCCTTATTTCTAAGATGTACTGAAGTGAATCAGACTTTACTCTTTGTCTGATATTAGCTTAATGCACACACTAATCACTCCATATGAATGATGAAAATTACTGTGGTGATCTATGTTGTTTTAGATGAACAGTCATTGTGTCATTGCACAAATTCTGAGGACAAGTTCTATTCTGATGATTAAGTTCTGAAGAATATAATCAGAATTTGTGAGGACTTACTAAGATAGGCATTCCTTTTTCGAGTTAAGAAATTATGTTCTGATGACTGTTAAGTTCTGATATAAGTCTAAGTTCTGATATTACAGTCTAATTCTTTACTTGACTTATCTGTGGATAAAATTTGATAACAGTCTCGGTTCAAACTAAATATGTGAAGTGGAAGATTAATAGTCACTATGGTTAGGGTTAGTGGTATTCGTACTTGAACAGTCAACTTTTACTTGCTTCTTGTGCGCATTAAACCATGTTTTCTCTTTCCAATGAATGTTTTCTTTTTCCAAGTCTGGGGAGACGAGGTAGAATTAATTCTACCTGTCAACATTAAATTATTTGCGTCTCCTGGCATTTCTGCCTATATAGCAACCACTTCACATATTTTTCCTTTCGGCACCTTTTAGTAATGTTTTTGTCGTCCTTTTGCAGGCTGCCCCTTGGGCCGCAGCCGTGGAGGATAAGGTTAAGGACATGGAGACTCGGATGGCCGAGGTAAAGGAGTTGGAGAGGAGGGCCGCGACGGCCGAGGAGGAACTTGTAAGGGTGAAAGCCCAGAACGAGGTCGAAGCCGCTGCGCTGAAGGAAGACAGATCTCGGCTGGAGACTGAACTGGAGAGGGTGAACCGGAGGATCTCCCACCAGAACGTCCAGCTGAAGAGGTCCCGAAAGAAGCTTCGGAAGAAGCGGAAGCAGCTGGACAGGACGGAGGAGCGCTGCTTTCAGTTCGGCGCTGATTATGTCCTGGAGAAGGCCATGGCCTGAAATGGGATTATAAGCAGTTGCTGAACGACAGCCTGGAGGATCCTATCAGCCGGCCAGCAGTCGAAGTCCCTCATGTCTCCTCCGGCGAAGACGAAGAGCTCTCGGATGAAGACCCTCAAGCCTAAACCTTCAACACTGAGGTGCTTGACATGACGGAAGATGATCTTGTTGCGAAGTTTGTCATTGGTGTTTCCATGGTCGTACCTAACTCTTACAGCGGCCTTCTTCGTTCGTCTTCCTGTATTTCTTTTTTTTGTAATCAGTACTCTTTGTAATTGGAACTCTTGCCTTCGGGCTTTTGTAATTTAGCTAGCCTTCGGGTTTTATATTTTAATGCATCTTTTGTCTCTCATCAGCATTGTCCAACTGCATTTAATAGTTGTATCTTTGGCTTCATCCGCCTTAATAATTAAATAAATCTCCTCTTCGGTGTTATTGATGCTTTAACGATTTTAATGAAATGAATCGTGCCTTCGGCTTATTCATCCGCCTTAACGAAAATGAATTGTATCTTTGGCTTCGTTTGCCTTAACAATCTTTTTTAATAAAATGAATCGTATCTTTGGCTTATTCATTCGCCTTAACGATCTTAATGAAATATCTTCGGCTTTATCTGCCTCAACAATTTTAACAATTTTAATAAAATGAAAAATGAATCGTATCTTCGGCTTATTCATTCGCCTTAACGATCTTAATGAATTGTATCTTCGGCTTTATCTGTCTCAAACAATTTTAACAATTTTAATAAAATGAAAAATGAATCGTATCTTCGGCTTATTCATTCGCCTTAATGACTTAATGAATTGCTGCCTTACTACCCCCTACGGCCCAAAGGTTGAAGGTCGAAGGTGAGTTCGGGCTGTTAATCCTTTTACTGAATTCAGGCGAAGGAACAGGGGTGCTGATCTTTCAGCGATTGCCTCTAGATCAGCAGGTCATGGTTCGTTCATCCAAGTGGAGGTTTTCTTCGGGATCGCCCTAAACCTGGTTTTGGATTTAATTTTGTGTACTGATGAGGCCGAAGGACCATGTTCTCTTTTGATCGCCCCGGGACAGGGGTTCCTTAGGCCTTATTAATAACAAATGATTAAGTTAAGACGAATGATAGGGCGTTATTTTAGGATTGCCCCTTAAGGCCCTTAATTCGTGTTTACCAATTTCAAATTGTCATAATAGTGTAGTGAAGGATGTTCGAATTTTGGGCGATTGCCCCTTATGTCGTTAATTAAAAAATTAGACAAGGGGCGGCCGAGGGGTTTATCTTCTTCGGGATCGCCCTCAGATAATACTCGGGCGGCCGCAACACGTATAAATAAAGAAATTTGACAGGAAATGCATCTTTATTTAGTAAATTGCTTACATTCTTCACATATAATTTAAATACAAACTTTAAGAAATTCTCTTACTGATAAAATTTTCGAAGGCGACTGGCATGCCAAGTGTTTTTGATTGGTTCGCCTGACAATGTTTCGAGCTTATAGGTTCCAGGAGAACGACTTCGATCACTTTGTAGGGCCCTTCCCAGTTAGGCTGGAGCTTTCCTGTTTGGACGGCATGGATGCGGCCAACTCCCTTAGGACTAGTCCCCTACTCCAAAGGACCTTTTCTTCACATTGGATTCATAGTTTGTGCCGCTTGTAGTAAATACCTCATGTTCCTTTGATGTGCAGCTTTTCTTTCTTCCTCCAGTAAGTCTACGTTCGCCTTTAACCAAATCTATTAGTTTCAACACTGTAGGTCTCGGTTCGGTACGATTCCAAGCCCACTTCAACAGGAACTAGAGCCTAGGTTCCATAGGCCATTCTGAAAGGAGTTTCTCCCGTTGATGTCCTAGGGGTGTGGTTCGGTAAGCCCATAAGATCCAAGGGAGTTCTTCCGCCCATCTTCCTTTGGCTGCCCAACCTCTTTTTTATTCCTCGAAATATTACTTTGTTTGCCGCGCGCTCGATTGCCCCATTTCCTTGCGGGTGGGCGACTAAGCTAAATTTATGTTCAATTCCGAAATGGTGTAGAAACTTGCGTGATTTGTTTCCAATAAACTGAGTTCCATTATCTGAGATGCATATTTTGGAATGCCAAATTGGAGAATGACCTGTTTAAGAAGAACTTTTTCGCGGCTTCTTCGGTTATGCTTGACAGAGGACGGGCTTCGACCCATTTGGTCATATAGTCGATTGCGATTATGCAGTACTTCGCTTGCTTCGTGCTAGTGGTCAGTATGCCAACTATGTCTACGGCCCATATGGCGAATGGAATTGGGCTTATTACAGAGGTCATTCTTATGGAGGTTGTTTCGGGACAGTGGCGAACAGCTGGCATTGTACACATCTTCTTGCATAGTCGACGGCGTCTGCCTCAGAGTGGGCCAGAAGAATCCCTGTCGGAGAATTTTAAAGGCGAGCGACCCCGACCAGCCAGGTGCTCACCGCAAATTCCTTCGTGCACTGCCTCCAAAGCCTTTTGCTGTTCTTTGTTGTTCAAACAGCGCAGAAGGGGTTGACTGACTGATCGGCGATACATCCGCCATTGATTATTGTGTAGTTCGATGCTCTTATTTAATTTTCAGGGCATCCTTTCGGGGTGGCAGAATGCATTTTTCCAAAAATTTCCTGAGGGGGGGTCATCCAGTCGCCCCTGGTGATTTCTAGACATTTTTTTCTTCTCGATCGAAGGCGTCTTGGC